>NC_041707.1:31689263-31824263 GCF_900700375.1 Denticeps clupeoides
TGAAATGCCTTTTATTAAGTTTTGTCTCCTTATTTTGTTATACACGGTGTTAAATGTACAGTTTTGGGTTCTTTTGCGCTTAGTGGGGACCAAATATCACAATGAAAAGAAAATGCTTTTTATTTTGAATAAAGATTAGTAATAATGATTAAATGCTGGGAGCTTGTTTTGTATTAATGTGAATTGAAAACCACTAAAAGGGTTTTTTTTTATTATACATTTGTAATCTATATGTTACATAGTTATTACCAAGTCTTTTCAAACAAGGTCTCTGTGTGTGTTTTATACTGTAGAATGCGGTGAGTGTGTGAATGAACAGGAGAGAACATTCATTCACAAAGCTGTGAACAGTTCGATCTGTGTGTTCCGTGTTTGCCTCTCTGTGAATAACCTACAGTAGGCTTCCTGTGATGGCGCCATCCCATTAATGATGATTTAGCACTGACTGCCTTAGTATTTGTGTGTGCGCGTGTGAGTGAGAGAGAATGAGGGAGCGTGTTATGTTATAGATGCTTATTTATAAGTAAAGATTTATGAGCATTCAGATTTGTGGTTCTGCAGTGAGAGACAGGCTGTCTGGTGAAATGCACACACACTCGTGGAATGTATGGGCGATTTTGCACATGTGGATTATATGGGTTGGTGCATTAAAATTAAAGAATTAAAATAAAGTGGAGTGGGCTGTTAACTAAAGACAGGCGGGGCTGTGTGCTTTTTATTGTGGAAACTTCATTGAGCCACGTCCCAACAAAAAATGGCAAATCATATTTTTTTGCCATGTTTCACTTTTCATTTTTTTTTCTTATGATGTTGCAGTATAAAACCGACTCAAGGAGCAGTTGTTTCTGCGTGTCTTCAATAACACACACATGCCCATGCACACACACACACACACACACACAAACACATTTTTGGCAGACAATAGGGCTCATGTAGTGAAGTGCTGCTGATAATGAGGCAGATGTCTGGCTTCAGGAGTGTAGCAGCAGGGATGGACACACACACACTCACACACACCCCTCTACACCCCCTTTAGGTTTTAATTACCCTCCTCCAGACGGTAGTCTCTATATAAGAGGTGTTCGGGGGTATAATAGTCCAGCACTCTGCTGTTTGTGTGTGTGTGATTGCCCTCTCTGCTTCGGTGTCATGCAGGCGAGCCGGGGTCTCTCTGTTCTCACACATCTCCACCAATCAGGGAGTCTCCAGCTACCTCCCATGTACTCAGGGTAGCCAATCACAATGCTTCATCCTTCCTTCAAAAAAGCCAATCATGCTGATTAATTTATTCAACTCACTCACACACACACACACCCCTCTGCTGGAATGAGGCCCAGGTTCTTGTGCCCTCACACCCCAGTCTCTCTCTCTCTCCCCCTCTGTCTCTCTCGCTCTTTATTACATTTCTGAAGAGCGGTAGAAGAATGTGGGCTATTCTTTGTCAAGTACTTTTAATATATAACTCCTCTCTCCTTCTCTCTTCATCTTCCATCCTCTCCCTCCCCCCATCCTCCCATCTCTCGGTGCTGTCATCTGCCACTCCAAGGTAATTAGACAGAAACTTCAATAGAAAATAAATTGTGTTTTAGAATGAGCAAGAATAAAAGAGTGTGTATGTGTGTGTGTGTGTGAGTGAGAGAAAGAGAGTTATTGGGTGAAAAAAAAGTTAGAAAAGAATGAAAACATTGAACATTCATCAGTCCATCCTTGCTCCTCACACTTCCTCCATGCCTAAGCCGCTTGCTGTCTTCTCTCCTCCTCCTCCTCCTCACTCTGTTCATTGCCAGAGGCTGAAGAGGCTGACATCATTGCTTCCTGTTGTAAACAGGTGTGAGAAGAGAGACAGAAAGAAAAAAAATAACAGAATGGAGAATGAAAGAAGACGGGCGTTTCAATTCAAAAACGAGAATTTGCCGTTCATGTTTGCATAAAAGTCTGAAAAAATAAATAAATATATATATATATATATATATATATATATATAGAGCAAGTAATATATATATGTATGTATGTGTATATATATATATATATATATATACACACACACACACACACACACACATACACACACACACACACACACACATATATATGTGTGTGTGTGTGTGTGTGTGTGTGTGTGTGTGTGTGTATATGTGTGTGTATATATATATATATATATATTGTTTCAGACTCATAGTGAGTGGGAGACTTGTGCATAGTGAAAAAGAGAAGGAAGGGCATCCCCTGTGTGGATTTTCTGACAATTACTATTATCAATGACCAAGCACAAGGATAGTTTCTCCATTTTTTCCAATAGTTGTACAAAATCATTATTCATTATAGGTTCCAAATGATAGTTATTATTATTAAGTTTAAAAAAGTGTATGTGTGTTATTTAAATTCCTACAATACATTTTATTTTCCTACAGTTTGCAATTTAATGCAGTAATTCTTGAACTGTGTATGTGTGTTTGTATGTGTAAGAATCAGAGGCAGAGAGAGCAGATATTCTTGTGATTTTTTAATTATTATACAGCATAACCTGAAATCACGTTTTTATATCAATTATGATTATTTGCATTGCTTATTTGAAAAGAACAATTGCACACATTATGTCTATTATCAACAAACACTGACACACACACATGTACACTCTGATGCATTGAAAAACACACTATTCACACTCAAAATCAGTTACAAACACCTCACACATACACACACACATCACACATCACACATCATCACACAGCCATCAATCTTGAGCATAATGCTCGCTGCTTGTGTGGTGTCTGGAAAATGTCTGCTCGCTGTCTGACAGCCTGCTGGGAGTTGCAGAAATTCTGTTGTTATTGTCAACGCTGAGCACGAAAAATCCCGGAGCACACATGGGACATTACAGCATCTCATTCCTCTGGACCTTTTTAGATAACACTTGATCTACACCATGCAGTACAGCGTAGCATTCTCTGGAGCCCCACCTAAAGTACACATGTATAGTGCACCCGGAAAGTATTCACATCACTTTTATCACTTTTTGTTATGTTGCAGCCTTTTTTCCTCAGAACGCTACACACAGCACCCCATATTGACAACATGAAGAATGTTTCCTTGAGGTTTCGGCAAAGTGTTTGCTCAATACTTTGTTGATGCGTCTTTGGTGGCAATTACAGCCTCAACTCTCTTTAATTGTGATGTCTGTGATGTTAAAAGAGTGCATGCAACAGCTGGGGGCTGCTGCAGCGTTAATGCGAACTGACATACCTTACACTGTAAAAAACGCTGGGTTGTTTTTTCAACCCAAATGCTGGGTTGAGTCTGTTGTTGGGTTGATTTAACCCAATTTGGGTTGAAAATCGGTCTCGATCTGTAACCCAGCGGTGCTGGGTTGGGAATGCGGACCTGAAAGAGAGCACGCACGTCACGTCAACTACCTGGGACATCAGTGAGAGAAGCCGCCATTGTCTTTGCACCGTCTTTAGCGAAAAAATTTTTTTTCTGAAGGGTGAAAAAATGATTTTATGAGCGAAAGCCGCGGGGTTAGGAGACGGGTGGAAAAAAAATTCTGAGGCAAAAGCTGCGGGTAGAAGGACAGAGGAGAAACTTTGAAGTTTTCTGCAAGCTTCACTGCTTAAAATCTTGCTAACTAACACTTGCTATGCTAACAATGCTTAATATCTTGCGACTGCATTGGAGCCACCAATTTGTGTGTACTCACTCACACGGAGATTGGTAAGCTTTATTTTGCATATATGCTGTGAAAGGGGGTTTTGGGGTTTAATGTTGTATTTTAGAAGTATACCTTTCTGTCTACATTTGTCTGTTTCTCTCAAGTTTGGACTTTTTTTTTTTAAAGGAGTTTTGCTTGCTGCAACGAGAACCATTTTGTGGATGAACAAGGTGAGTTGTTTTCTCTATTCAAATTAGAAACTGCTGGAACATTTGTAGTTTGAAACATGCATTTAATTATAAGGTCATCTTAAGGGAACAGTGAGCATTTGCAGCAATGTGTTTTTAGAGTAGCTCTCTACTTCTCTACATAAAGTTTTGTAGAATTCAAATTATTTCAATGTAGGTTTGAAAAAGTAAACACCCACTTTCAACATATGCCAGTTTTTTTTTTTTGCACTACTAGTTTTGTTTAAAGCCACTTTAAAATGCTTTGGAAATGCAAGTACTATCTGCGAGAAGAGCAAGTTTTTTTAAATGTTACAGGCTAAAACATGGAACTTATGCAAGAAGGAACTAAGCCCTTTCCTTGCTTGCATCAGGAATCACATTTGCTCTTAGACGAGAGGAGGTTGTAAAGGATAGGAAAGCAATTAGCTAACCTGCAACAACACAACAGTGGGTTGATATTTCTCTTTTCTTCTCATAATGGTATTGATGGTTAGTTCAATACATAAACTGTTCTCTTGTGGTATTTCTCTATATGGACAAATAAACTGATATAAGATTTATTTCCTTTGTTCTACATTCAAGTGTGTTTTATACCACTTTGCAGAGCACAGAGCCAACAGCCATTAGATGCCTTGTCCTGAGGACTTCCAATAATTCTTGGAGATGACGCATCTATGTTCTTCAAGAGCAGATCAGTGAGTAAACCCTTTCTCCATTTGTACCATTCAAATATCAAATTGTGTAATATACCACCTACTGTCACAACATGAAAGACGCATATATATAAACACACAAAATATATTGTTTACAGTGCCTAAAATAAAATCACATTGAATTACAAAATCTATAATATTAGATAATTCTATACAGTTGATTGTAGACAATTGCTGTTAACCTGAATATTCTCTTTTTGTCTTGTTTCTTGCACTATGTAGAGTCTATGCAGACTCCATGGACATCCCAGTGGGAATCCTCTATTATGAGGACAACAGTTCAGCAAGCCCAGCATTGCCATAACTCAACCCCTCAAGACTGGGCATCATCCGAGAGGGCAACCTGGCAAGGGAAGCACTCACCAACCTACCTCAAGCAATGTGCCTCTTGTTTGGCTTAACCTACGCACTTCACCTGGAGCACCCAAAGTGCTTGAAAACACGTTTACCTTCATTCAGCAGGCAATGTGAAATTAAGGTAGAAGTGAGCTACCTCCAAAGGTTCAGAAGCTGAAGAATGAGCTAGCAGGGTAAGACACAATTATGCTTATAGCACAGCTCTTCATGCCTGATTGTTGTACAATTACTTTGCAGCGATTAGAGCAAATAGGCTTGCAGTTGTTCATTTTGTATCTGATTCTTCTTGTGCTAGATGTGTCTAGTATTGTATTATTATTTTTTTACAGAGGGCACATTTTAGGAAAGTTGCAAGTTTATTTTGACCAAATCTGATCCTTACTGCATAGATGTTCTTAATGCCTGCTTTGTTGTGTGTTTCTTACAGATGACTCTTATATCTTACATGTCAAATTGTGTTTTTCTAAAGTTAATTTGGCTTCAATCTGATTAATTGTTACTGACTTTATTCCAGAAACACTGTGACTACAGTTTGATACATTTTCATAAAAATTGTCTTAATGTTGAGGTGGAGATGGAAAAAAAAGTCTTAAATTCATATGGACACATTTTTTACATGTTTTGTCATGAATAAAATTCCATTATTGAAATATGAATTGCTGTATAATTTTTTTTATTTTAGTAATTTTAATCACAAGTTTGTATATTAAATTTCTGACCCATTTTGGGTTCCATTCAACCCAGCAGCGTAGTCATTTTTAACTAATAGTTGGGTTAATAATCACAACCTAGCATGCTGGGTTAAACGTGTAACCCAACTTGTTGGGTTGGTCCCTTTTTGACCCAGCGCTGGGTTACCAAAATAACCCAAATTGGGTTGTTTTTAACCCAGCAGTTTTTAGTTTATCTTATCTCAGTTTATTTGTCCATATAGAGAAATACCACAAGAGAACAAGTTTATGTATTGAACTAACCATCAATACCATTATGAGAAGAAAAAAGAAATATCAACCCACCATTGTGTGTTGTAGCAGGTGAGCTAATTGCTTTCCTATCCGACCTGTCTTCCTCTTGAAATTTCCATCAAACTTGGACACAACCCATCAAGAACACCAAAGAACTCTTCTTTTAAATTTCTACCAACAACCCTGTTAAACTCCACGTAAACCTGAAAAATATCAAATATGCTCAGTTTTGATATTCAGGCAGAGTTATTTATAACACAAATAAACCTGATGTATGTAAAACAAATAAGAAAAAAAAACATTAAAGGACACATTCACAAACCTGGTTTTCAGTGAAAAGCGCTGACCAGCCTTGGATCATCTGGTTGATGTCAGGCTCATCCTTTACAACCTCCTCTCGTCTAAGAGCAAATGTGATTCCTGATGCAAGCAAGGAAAGGGCTTAGTTCTTGCATAAGTTCCATGTTTTAGCCTGTAATGTTTAAAAAAAAACTTCTCGCAGATTGCAGAGCAGTACTTGCATTTCCAAAGCATTTGAAAGTGGCTTTAAACAAAACTAGTAGTTCAAAAAATTTGGCATATGTTGAAAGTGGGTATTTACTTTTTCAAAACTACATTGAAATAATTTGAATTCTACAAAACTGTATGTAGAGAAGTAGAGAGCTACTCTAAAAACACAATGCTGCAAGTATCAAATGCTCACTGTTCCCTTAAGATGACCTCATAATTTAGACACAATCTGTCACGATCGGGGTTACCCGGACCGGAGTTTCATTGTTGTCATGTGAAATATTCCCTAATCGTTTTCACCTATGTTAATCGTATAAAGCTGCCCTGTTCGTTTCTGTTCGCTGTCAGGTCTTTGACGTTATGTTCCGTGTTCACCAGTGTCAACGTCTCGGATGTCTCCCCTGTCCTGTGATTCACCAGTAAACCCCTGTTTCGTGATGTCAGGTGAAAGCGTCCTTCATTCCTCGTTTCCTCGTCACTCTTCGTCCTGCTCTCTGTGCACCCGCCGCGTCATGCCCGCATGGACGTGACACAATCAAATGCATGTTTCAAACTACAAATGTTCCAGCAGTTTCTAATTTGAATAGAGAAAACAACTCACCTTGTTCATCCACAAAATGCTTCTCGTTGCAGCAAGCAAAACCCCTTTTAAAAAAAAGTCCAAACTTGAGAGAAACAGACAAATGTAGACAGAAAGGTATACTTCTAAAATACAACATTAAACCCCAAAACCCCCTTTCACAGCATATATGCAAAATAAAGCTTACCAATCTCCGTGTGAGTGAGTACACACAAATTGGTGGCTCCAATGCAGTCGCAAGATATTAAGCATTGTTAGCATAGCAAGTGTTAGTTAGCAAGATATTAAGCAGTGAAGCTTGCAGAAAACTTCAAAATTTCTCCTCTTTCCTTCTACCCACAGCTTTTGCCTCAGAATTTTTTCCCCGCCCGTCTCCTAACCCTGCGGCTTTCTCTCATAAAATTGTTTTTTCGCCCTTCAGAAACTAAAGACGGTGAAAGACAATGGCGGCTTCTCTCGCTGATGTCCCAGGTAGTTGACGTGACGTGCGTGCTCTATTTCAGGTCCGCGTTCCCAACCCAGCACCGCTGGGTTACAGATCAAGACCGATTTTCAACCCAAATTGGGTTAAATCAACCCAACAACAGACTCAACCCAGCGTTTTTTAGAGTGTATGTACCCCAAGTCGTGACAATGCAACAAGCTTGGCACACCTATACTTTCCTGTTCGTACATTCTGTGTACGTTCCACCTCTTAAGCTTTTCAGATCTCTCCAGAGATGTTCAGTCGAATTCAAGTCCAGGCTTTGGCTGGGCCGCTCAAGGACATTCACAGAGTTGTCCTGAAGCCACTCTTGGATATCTTGGCTCTGTGCTTAGGGCCGTTGTCCTGCTGAAAGAGCGCTCTGGAGCAGGTTTTCATCCAGGATGCCTCTGTAAATTGCTGCAGTCATCTTTCCATCTATCCTGACTAGTCTCCATGTTCCTGCAGCTGAAAACAGCTGAAAACACACCACAGCATGATGCTGCCACCACCATGCTTCACTGTAGGGATGGTATTGACCGGGTGATAAGTGGTGCCTGGCAAAATGTGACACCTGCATTCACACCAAAAAGTTTGATCTTTAAAAAGACCAGATAATTTTGTTTCTCATGGTCTGAGGGTCCTTAAGTTGCCTTTTAAATTTATCTATTATAATAATGTACTAAAATGAGTTTGACTGTAGATAATTAGACATTACCTTCATATTGTAATTGAAATATATATTTTTATGAACACTTGAATCACTTTATCAGAAGTAGCAAGTGCCTTCATCTGCTGAGGAGGTTCCTGAGTGATCCTCTTCCATGATGGGGTTTCAATCTTGGATCAGGATGTTGTCCAAGTGACCTGTCGATGCTGTACAGATTCTGACTTTGTCCATGCTCTTTGTTATTTTAGAACAACCATCCGGCTTGCTCCTTCTTCCTCTATGCCCTGCTTGAACTTCCTCCTAAAGAAGAACATGCCTCTCTTTGCGCCTAATTTTGTAAAATTACTAGGACAGAGAAACATCTATCCACTTTCCACAAAATGGTGGTTGCAAGGTGTTGTTGCTCCCATGCACTACTGCACTGCTGAGGCTGTGTGGAAGGTAGCTTCCACACAGGGGAGATGATACTCATCTCCCTTGACTGTTGTCATTGGGAACTTCTGGATGAGCAGCAGCCACAGGATCCTGCGCAGGATGGCGTTCTGGTGAATATTTGTCCCAATCTCTCTTTATCACACAATAACCCTAAACCAAAAACATCCTTTTAAGATTCAAACTGTTTGTCCCCATGTGACTGACACCATGAAAAGAACCATTTTTTTCTTTTTTTGATCTTTATTGCCGGTTCTAGCCCATGCCCCTGGTAAAAGCCTTCGTCTTTGTCTTCTTCCCTGCCCCGTTAATACCAAGCCATGCTTCACCTTACAGCATCCCAGTCACCCCAGCTGCCGTGGGCGCTCACCCTCACCGCGCTGCGGCGCCTTCACGCTCCCGCTCCCGACCCCCCCCTTACCTCCAATCCAGTTACAATGCTCCAAGCTCTCCTGTACCTCGGCTTGTCCTGTGGCTGTGTACATTCCAAGTTGCCTTAGTCTCCAAGTCCCCTGCTTCTCTGTCCCCTCCAGTGATTTTTATGGCTGCTTTTGCGCGGCCGGACTCGAGCTCTGACACATACATGTCCAGGGTGCTTACGTTGTAATACAATTATAACACAAAACCAGTTACCTGTAGTTTGTGTCGGGCTGTATTAAGACTACATAACTAACTTTATGTAATCTAGTGTAACACCTTAAAAAGCCATGTATTCTGCAGATTGTAGTGAAACAGCTTTTACCCAGCATACACAGCGGCTGTGTATCGACTTTGACTGAATATGAATAAACAAGCACACATTTTTGTGCATTAGTGTGTTAGAAAGCGAGAGAGTGGTAAATCAAGAGAGCGAGACTGCGTGGCCTTGTTGTTGCCCTCCATTTTGATGATGATCAGGGTGGGATAGGCTGTGACTGATTTGGCTTCAAAACTTTATGTATAAATGTGTATGTGTGTGTGTGTGTGTGTGTGTGATGGCTGTGGCTGGTTTGGCAGGGCTCAAAGGCGTCAGTGCTATGCCTCATGGGACATCCTGGCAGAGTGACATACCCACAACACACACAAACGCACACACACACAGATACAGTCACATACCCATAGTACTGTAGCCTTGATAATTAAAACCACACACACACATACATTCTCACATAAAAAGTCCAACTGTGTAAAAAAAAGAACAAAAAAAAATATACATGAAATGAAAGTATCCCAATTTCAAGCTATACTTATGAAACAAGAACCCCCAGTGCAGTTGTATGTATACCAGGAACACATACTGGAACACATAAGAGAATTCTGTCTACAAGCTCTTCACAGAGACGTGGTCTTAATGTTTTTTTGGCCAGGTCTTGAAGAAGTGCAGGTGTCCCCAGCAATTGTATTTATTCCCTGCGAGTCTGCCAGCACATCAAGCAAATTCTCTGTTTGTCTTGGTGTAGAGCCAACACTGCCCTGATATTACTCACGTCTTGGGTTAGTATGTTAACTGCTGAGAAGCTGGTTTGTTACTGTGGCTCTCACCACACATAGCAGGATCAGCGCAGATCAACACAAACTGAAGAACTTGACATTGCTGTAGGCTGCACATTACAGACCAACTCAAATCACCACTGGTTTTTTATCAAGTCATCATTGCGTGATTTTTAACAAACAATTGGTTTTGCCTGTCCAACATCAAAAAATGATTCTGTTCTCACAAAGACACAAATTTCTCTGTCACGTGTAAGGGCCCAAAGTTCTCTTTCCTCAACTCTCATCAGTAATTTTGTCTCTGATGGATCAGGTTACAGTCTGTCCCTGCGCTCACCCACTGATGCTTCTGGTCTTCCTCTGAAGTTCTGCTGCTTCTGAAAGGAGAAATGAAGGAAAGGATTGTGAGGTTTCTCTGGAACTGGAGCTGCCACAACAGAAGAGGACACACACACACACACACACACAAATCTATAGCTAACCGATACACACAGATGCACACACACACACACACACACACACACACACACACACACTCTCACACACATTCCTCCACACATACTGTGGACTCAGGGTAGTGTTGTCTCTGGGCTGTGGTCTTGCTGGCGGGACCTGAACGAAATCTTAATGGCTCCAGTATGGACAGGATCGTTCTGATTTGCTGAATTTGGGAAATATGGTGGGGAATCCATTAAGTGAAATGTAAATTGCAGGCTTCGCTGTGTGCGAGAGAGCGTGTGAATGTCTTCTTGCTCAAGGCTCTGTGGACTGACTGTCTTTAAATGATTTTGCTCATTTATTTGGAGCAACGATTGCAGCCGGCACATTATTACAGGCTTCAGCACAAACATTACAGGGAAGATCAGCTAACGCAGCAGACACTGGTACATATTTTAAGTGAAGTGAAAGTGAAGTGATTGTCATTGTGATACACATCAGCACAGCACAAGGTGCACACAGTGAAATACATTGTACCTTACATTGTACCTTACATTGTACCTTATTAGAGTATTATAATACTGCTGCTGCTTGCATTATACTGTTCACCTCTGGAATTCTGGGACACTGGTTACAGTCTGAGCTGGGCTGATGGTTGAGGGAGACAGACCTTGAGTGGGTTTGTCTCAAATGTACGGTTATGAAGACGCTGAAGACCCCTTGTCTCATCAAAATGAGACAAATTGTGTTCAAACGTGTGGTTTGCTTACTTGTTTTTCAAATTCACCATTCAGCTTAGTTTTAAAATTCCATCTTTAAAATCTCTATTTTGCTTCTTAGAAACCATGAACTGAAAACCATGAATTGTTCTTCTTCACTACATCACTACTACATGTGTTAAGGGGCCCACAGGGGGCTCATGGACGCCCAAGAGGACGCCACCTGAAAGCAGTTGACGGTAAATAGCCAACGGCCATCTCATCGTTGATTTATGACTCGGCATCCTGACTGCTCTTGACTCAAGCCAACTGACCATTCTTTGGCTATTCTCCTGGATTATCTTGGATTGCCGACCGACCGCCCCTGACTACTCTTCGTCTCGCCCTCCGATATTCCCAATCTTACATTTACATTTATGGCATTTGGCAGACGCCCTTATCCAGAGCGACTTACAATCTTCAGGCAAATGGCCCACGCCGTCTGACTCACTGACCCACAGCAACTGACCCACGTCTTCATACTGCCTCAGTTCATCCTTTCACAATGTCCGCACGTTTCATGTGTTGGGTTGTTGTACTCAGTGACAAATCGTACACACCCTACGCACACAAATATACACAGTATATTTGCACATTTGTATAAAATTTTTGCTAAATGCTATGACCTCTCATGGTTACCTGTCACGTCCGCGAGCTGATGGGGGAATGAAGCGCAGAAACAGGACATACTGGGAATGGGATCTTATTAATAATAACACAACAAAGGAAAACAGCGCGAGGGCCAAAAACAAAAGGGGAGAAAATAAACTAACCCGCAGCCATGTCGCCATTGCCAGAACTGAAAACAACACTTCTCACACGTTAAAATGTCGCCGCCCCGACTGGCTGCTCAGATGCCCCTTATAACCGCCCTGCTGTCATGCAGTTTGGTGCCAGGTGAGTCTCCAGCTGCACCTGATCGTGACATTACCTGCAGAGAAGGTAAAGTTGCTAAAGACTCCCTGCCCTTCAGAATCCAGTAACTAAACAAATTCATCAGGAGTGTCACTTTATGGGGGGCTTGCTCTTTATTGTCAGTGACGGATTTGAATTTATGTCCTTTATTTTTAGTCGTCAGAGCACAGCAGGATAATGAGATACAGATTTCAGTGTTGGGGGGGGGGGTGGGGGGAGTCTGCAGTCTATCACTGCAGAAGAATCAACGTCTGTAATTGATGCTTCATATCAACTAAAAGCTTTAGAGTGTTTTCTCCGTCAGTTTGAATTAAAGCAATTCATGAAAGGTGCTGATTAAATTTAGAAAAAATGAGAAGAGTTCAGTCATTACATCTTATAATTATCACTCTACATGGGTACTGCATGTGAGTCACTGTGTTTGCCCAGAAATTTGTGTTTGCTAGCAGGTAATGGGGCAAAAACATTTTTCTCTTTCATGCACACACACAAACAGAACACACACTCACTGAGCCGCTGGAGACAGTGTGTCTCTGTGTGTTGTGAAAGTGCAGGTAATATTAAAACTCAGACACTGTCCACACTACTTGGTTTGTCTGAGAACACAGACGCTCTGTGAACCTGGCTGAGTGAGTGTGTGTTGTTTGAGACAGATTTGATCTTTTTCACCATACACTACTTTTTCTGTTTACTGCTTCCTGTGTGTGTGTGTGTGTGTGTGTGTGTGTGTGTGTGTGAGAGAGAGAGAGAGAGAGAGAGAGAGAGTCAGTGTTTAATGTGAATACCTGAGGTATGGACATTTAGGATTAGAAAAGGCCAGAAAAGAGCCTTTCGGCATATGGAGTTTCAGGGGTATGTTTAAGCTTGTATGAATGCATGCCTGTATTTATGTAATTCCAAATATGAATGATACAGTTATTACCTTCACTTAGACACAAAAGACTAAATGTTTGCTTATGTCTCTGTGTGCCACATTTTGAGGAAGAAAAAGTGCCTATAGTGCCTATAGTGGGTGCAACAGAGCTAAATTCTGTAGCCAGTAACAATACTCTGAACTGCCATGTAATGGTAACTACTGTTATTGATGTTAGTTCTCGCCCTAACCAGGTTGTTCAGATATAGCAAAGGACTGTGGGGAGTTTTAAATGTTTCCTGGGTGCTGGGGAAGGGTGGGGCTAAGAATGTACCAAGGTGCCATTGAGGCAGAGGGGGTTATAGGTAAAGAGGTAAAATCACAGAACAAAGTGAGGCAACTGTATTACACAGAAGTATAGACGGCCTCAGAATAGCCTAAATTACTGGCCCATATAAACATCCTAAGTGCATCTTAGGTGTCAGCTATGATGGCTTAAGCTGCAGCAGAGTGAGTGGATAACAAGAATGGCCTCCAGTAGTGAAGTTGGACCTTAAAGATGGTCCACAAAGACTGTAGCATTGAGCTCTAAGATGAGTTGCATGCTGCTGAGACTGGAAGAGTGAGCTAGCGTGGGAGAGACAGACAGTAACTGTGTGCGTCGCCCCTGTGTGGACTTTATGGCAGCGCTGTGGTTGAAAGCACAGACCCCACATTCCACAGCAGTGATTGCATCCACACCCACACACACACCAACACACACATGATCCAGTGGTTTCCCATTAATGATTTTTACAATTAATCATATCAAATGAATCACTTCAAGGCCTGTTTACGAAGTTCATGGTTCGTATGTGCGGCGTGCTCAACGACAGTCAGCTTAGTGTGAGTGTGTGTGTATATCAGGCAGCACCTTAATCTCATCACATAAGAACAATAAAGTTGAACCCTTTCACTCTTGCACCGTTGCTTTATCTATCAATTTAATCTATCAAAAAGGTGTGTAATATATACAGAGAGATACAAGTGAGAGGAGTAGACTTCTGTGTGTGTGTGTGTGTGTGTGTGTGTGTGTGTGTGTGTTTGAGTGTGTGCAGCACATTGTCTGGCCACGTTCAGTCCCTCTGATGACATGCCAAAATCAACTCTGCTACTTCCTGTGGACATCAGCCAATTCCTGTTCCTCTGGGGACATGCAGAAAGTTCCAGAATCCTGTGCCACATTATTCTCTCTTTCTCTCTCTCTCTCTCTCTCTCTCTCTCTTGCTCTCGTACTGATTAGCTATGGTTTCTTATGAATAGGGAAGGCCTTAATATGCTGTCCAGGCACAAAATAAGTTTCAGCATTGAGTCTGCAGTCCCTGACCCCTGACCCCAGGCACCAAGTTCGCAGCAGGTGACCCTAGTCATGCGTTGTCAACCCAGCATTCCCAACATAGAGACTTCGAGTGTGTAGTGCGCGTGTGTATATCTGAGCGTGTGTTTGTATGAAAGATTGTGTCCTTGTGTTGCTGTCTTTCTTGATTCCCCATACAGCCAAACAACAATTATCTTGCATTCCTGAATGCTTGCGGTTGTCCAAGACATTTTCTATTTCACCAGTAAACTCTGGTCTGTGTGTGTGTGTGTTTAGCTCGTGGTTAATGGTGCCCACAGTCTTGGAGTTGTCACTGAAACATTGTTACATTTAAAACAAAAATCTCCATCTGCACCCCATAATAAATGACATAATTACATATTTCTCTGCCGAGTTGCACATTGTTTGGTGATGCTAGCTGGCTTTGTGTGTGGGTGTGGGTCAAGTGAAATGTATAAATGTTGTAATGTTTTAATTAGAAATTCCAGAGCTGCCTTTCTGCCCAGTTGCGATGTGTGTGTTTCTACACGATTTAGGTTTATTTGTTTGTGTGTGTGTGTGTGTGTACTTGTATTTAACACATGTCTGTGTTTTAGCGTCTTAAACACACACACACTGTGGTATTTAGATTAGTCTGTGTGTGTGTGTGTGTGTGTGTGTGTGTGTGTGTGTGTGTAGAGGCTGGTACTACCTGGTGACTCTAATCTCAGGTCAAGTATTTTGACCCAGATTAACTGCCCCTTTCACCTGGCTTGGTGACCCATGCAGAAACGACTGCCCGACATGCCAACACACACACACAGTCCTACTCTCTGTAGTGTCTATTCAAATCTGCCTGATCCAATTGAGCATTGAGAATGTGGTTTGTGTGTGTCAGTGATTCACCTTTGACATTTCTTATCTTAGCTGTTAGCCATGAGTTAGTGCTCTCAAAAAGTCAGTGAAAGCATCACTTTTGATCTCTCCTATCACAGACACACTTTAAAACACAGGATAATGCACAACGCCACATCCAAGGTATTGACTTGGCCTCTCCAGATTTCAATCCAACTGTATGATGTGCTGAAAAAACAAGTCCGATCCATGAAAGTGCCACCTCACAACCTACAGGATCTGCTACTAACGGCCTGGTGCCAGATACCACAGCATACCTTCAGAAGATTAGTGGAGTCTACGCCTCGAAGGGTCAAGGCAATATAGGCCATAATGTTATGGCTGGTCAGTGTTTGTAACACATTGTTTTTAGATCCATTATCCTTGCAAAAGTGTGTATAAAAGAGCACAGATGGCACATAATGTATTTCACCATTATAAAGACACACACACACACACACACAGAGGGAATCCAGTCTCCCTCATGAATGCTTTTATTTTTTTCTCCTCTCCTTTCATCACCATATGTAACTAATTCAAAGGATCTTCTTTGTGCTTCATGTATGATCCCCCCTCCAATCTTGCTCTCCTTCTCTCTGTCTCTGAAGTGGAAAATCAGAAGTAATTGGTTTCTGAACTAAAGAGACTGTGTGAGAAATTTAAGCCACCATTTATTTTCCCTTTTGTACAGAAAACAGACAGAGATTGCCAAATGCCATCATCCCATGCATGGTGCATGTCTGACATCATCATAATTACGAAAATAAGAAAAAAGACATTAACACAGTGAAATAAATACAGTGAACTTTTATTGAACAGTTCAACTTCTAATGACATTTAAAGAAGTGACAAAAACAATATTTATTCAGAATTACTAGACCAGTTTCAGAACCAGGCAACTTCAAATAACCTGATTTTCTATAGTGCACAGAAATGGAAAAAAAGCTTGTATTAAAGATTAGTTCTCATATTGGTTGTTACTCTTATGTTGCTGTTCACATTGTATTTTATATCACTATCTCCCTGTTTCAAATATCATCAAGTGTGCAATTTTGGATATCTTATGGGATAAGTTTCCCTCATGTCATAAACGTCCGTATACCGTATACTCACAGTTCCATGCTGAATGTCAATTTTTGTTAAACGTTTAAACGTTTTTTCAAATAATATGTACTGAATATGAAGTGACTGGTGCTTACTGTCTGGTCATGAGAATTGGTTAGTAGCCTCAAAATGATATTGCATTAAATTCTTCATTTATTGTTAATGCGTGTATTAAACGGTTTAAGGTGCAGATTCCTTAGCTGACTTAGCATTAGATTACGAAAAGAAACAAGTGCAGACTTTTATTGACTTCACAAGCATGAGGTCACTTCCTGCTTTGCCTGGCTAATTAAAGATCAATGAACACAACGAAGACTCAATTACAAAAGAATTGTCCCTGAATTTAGTGAAAAGACAGTGGGGAGAGTTCATCCTGTCCACTTCCTTCCGATCAGTTTGTGATTCCTTGCTGTGTTTGCAGAAATGTGGCAGGACAGGTGAGGCTGCGAGGGAACGTTCGTTGCGCAGCTCTCTCCCTCGGGGGGTTGTGTTTATTTTCCCTGGTGTCGCTAGGGTTATGGTGTATTAGTGGGAGTTTTGTTTAATCTTGCATGGAATGCTGTGTTAGGCGATGCTGCCAATCCAGGGATTGTTTGTGTGTGTGTTGTTATCTCTCAGACTTATCTCACTGCACGTCAGATGAGAGGCGAACACAATGATGGATGTGGTGTGTGTTCACACACAGTCTCTGAGGAGCATGTGTCCTCTAATCTCCATAACTTTAAGCAGCTGTTGTGTGTGTGTGCGCGCGTGTGTGTGACCTTAAGGTTAGTTTGTATCCTTAAACCTCTAACCCTAAGGAAAAAAAAGGCAGGATTTTCTCGAATTTCTCCATTTCAGTTTCGGCCTTTAGTGTTTCTCCCCAGAATGTGCGGCCTGTCTGATGAAACACAATTAAACAGACATCCCAGGCAGTACTTTTGAATGAGAATTTTATCTGTTGATTCATATGTGAATATTTTACTCAGCCATGTATACCTGTAACCTACTGACCACTGAGCCCCAGCATATGATCATTCTGTCACCAGCTCATTTTGAAACATGTGACACTCATGCCACTTATTAAGCAGCTCTTGCGTGCTCTGGGGGTCCCAGCAAAGATGGATTTAAATCCATTTAAGCCGTATGTGTTTCTGAGTGTGTCTACAAGAGAGTGTTTCCAAGAGAAATCTCTATATTTTTAAAAAGATTATTAATTGTGACAAGTTACCGCATCTACAAATCGCTGAAGCTGCATGAGCTGATTTAGCAGTTGTGCTTCAAGAGGACATATATGTATTTTTTGCAACTGTGAGGATATTTTAATGCATCCAGAACATCACCCTGCAGGCAATATGATGCAGCACTTGTGTAAGTTATTCTGTTCATAATTATTTTATTGCGACAGTGAGAAAAATCCGAATGAAAAAAATTGCTTTGCTTGGAGGTTTGGGAAGACAAAAACAACTTTTTCACTTAGTCTTTTTATTGAGGAAAATAATTGAATATTATTATTTAATATTAATATTATCCAAGACATTCAGAAATATGTGAACATTGTTTGATCCCCTTGTGCAGTACAAAGTGCAACTGAACGTATCTGGTGACTTGATCAGTCCTGCTCAGTCCCATTGTCCAATCCCATGTCAGGCCTTTACCATTTTGAAACATACTCTTACACTGTTAATCTACTTTTGCTTGGGGTCATTGTCTTGTTGTATTCACTCGTTTTCTCTTGGGCTTCAAATTGTTGCGCTGCAAATTCATCTGTCCAACCAATGCTAACAAGATGTCCTGTCCCAGATGAAGCAAAACCAGTCACATGGGGACCTTTGTGACTTTGATGACCAGGCGAGCTGGGTGGGGGCAAGGAGTCCTCTAGTAAAAAGTAATTAAACTCCACCTCCAGCCTCGAACATGTGAGCCTCCTATACAGTTGCAGGAAAGTAAACAAAATCACGAGTGTGACAGATGTCACGCAATAGTGTCATACCCTTGCATGTGTAAATATGCCTCATGAACACCTGTAAAAAAAAATTCTGTCTAAATCTTCATTTGTCTCATTTGCATTTGTCTTTACCATGATATGCTGCCACCTGAATGAAGGAAGCTCAGTAGATCAGTAAGCAGACCACTGTCACGACTACGGACTTACGAGGGAAGGAAGCGCAGAGGTCTGACATACTGGGAACGGGGTTTTTATTATACAACAAATAAACAAACTCAAAGAAATACAAATAAACAATGGCGCGATGGCCAAAAACAGTTTAACATAAATCAAGAACTGAAACAAACCCGTAGGCGTGTGGCGATTGCCAGAACTCAAAACACATAAAACTAAACAAGGTCAAGTTCGTGCATAGAGTTCACGAAAATGCCAGCGACCCCGAACGGGCGGAAACTTCCGGCATTTTTGGGGCGTCAGGATTGGGTTCCGGTGTGGAGCCCAGCTGCAGGCAATCCTGACAGAGCCCCCCCTCCAAGGGCTACGTCCTCGGAGCCCCAACAGTACCATCAGTGGAGGCGGCGGGGCGGACGGCGGCAACCACAGGGCTCCTGCCCTGCTGTATCCTCCCCTTGGAGGACCCGGTCCCTCGGGCTGGCTCCCCGGCGTGGTCAGGCGTGGCGGCCCCGGTCCCTCGGGCTGGCTCCCCGGCGTGGTCAGGCGTGGCGGCCCCGGTCCCTCGGGCTGGCTCCCCCGGCGTGGTCAGGCGTGGCGGCCCCGGTCCCTCGGGCTGGCTCCCCGGCGTGGTCAGGCGTGGCGGCCCCGGTCCCTCGGGCTGGCTCCCCGGCGTGGTCAGGCGTGGCGGCCCCGGACCCTCGGGCTGGCTCCCCGGCGTGGTCCCGCTTGGCGGCCCCGGACCCTCGGCCTGGCTCCCCGGCGTGGTCCCGCTTGGCGGCCCCGGACCCTCGGCCTGGCTCCCCGGCGTGGTCCCACTTGGCGGCCCCGGACCCTCGGCCTGGCTCCCCGGCGTGGTCCCGCTTGGCGGCCCCGGACCCTCGGCCTGGCTCCCCGGCGTGGTCCCGCTTGGCGGCCCCGGACCCTCGGCCTGGCTCTCCGGCGTGGTCCCGCTTGGCGGCCCCGGACCCTCGGCCTGGCTCCCCGGCGTGGTCCCGCTTGGCGGCCCCGGACCCTCGGCCTGGCTCCCCGGCGTGGTCCCGCTTGGCGGCCCCGGACCCTCGGCCTGGCTCCCCGGCGTGGTCCCGCATGGCGGCCCCGGACCCTCGGCCTGGCTCCCCGGCGTGGTCCCGCATGGCGGCCCCGGACCCTCGGCCTGGCTCCCCGGCGTGGTCCCGCATGGCGGCCCCGGACTCCTGTACCTGCACACAATAATCAGGGCCGATCCATCTGGGTACGTGTGGGCCCTGTCTCCACATGTCCCCTCTGACACGTCTTGTGTCACCCCCTGCACCGCGCAGGGAGATTGTCCCAGAGCCTCCGGCGACTGTTCCAGGCACCCCAGGCTGGTGCCTTCTGGGACTATGCAGCCCCTCTCGCTGCACGGCCCTGGTGCCAAGGGGGGGGCATTGCCAGACCATCCGGCTAGCCCCTTCTGCGTCCGTTGGGACAAGCAGGCCCTCTTCCTGTCTGTCCCAGCTGGGTCCTCATGCCTACCCGGGGGCTCTATGGCGCTCCACCCCTCTGGAGGCAGACGCAGGCCCATGCCTGGCCCGCCCTCCTCACTGGCTACCGGAGGACCCAGCTCCATCGCTTCCCCACCTCCCCTCCCCTCAGGAGGAGTCCCCAACCCGAACTGCACCCCCCCAAAAAATTCTTTGGGGGAGCACCCCCCCCGGCTGGACTTAGGGGTACCTTGGGGCTCGTCCACCTCGCCTTGGACCGGTGCAGTCAGGTTGGGAACTCCCTCCCTGGGGTTCGGCTCTGCTGCTGGGTCACCATCTGGTGGACACAAAGAGGGGAAGTGGGGGCGACATACGGACACATATGCCACGCACACACACACAGACAGAGACAGACAGAAGAGAGGGTCGTCTAGTTCCCTCTCTGAGCACTCCGGGACCTCCTCAGGGGGCACAGCCAGGATCTCGGGAGGCGCGACCTTCTCGTCGCCCGCCAGTGCTTGGTCTTCTTGCCCCGGATCCTGACTGGCGCTGGATGTGGTGGAGGGGCAGAGTTCGATCCCTGGCTCAGGCTCTGGCCGATCAAACTCCGCCCTCAGTCTCTGCTGGAAGTCCCGAAAACTGCTGTCTGTCTCTCCCTGCTGCCAGAGGGCTGCGCTCCAGCCCCATGCTGACCCAAGCAGACACGATAGGATGGTGGTGGTCTTATCAGTGTCTGCTGCCCCACTGAAGGGTCCCGGGACAATTGGGCTGTCCCACACGGGGCTGGGCACGTCGCTGGAGATGGTGGTAGGTGTGTGGTGTGGAGGGGGGTGGACGTCTTCTCCAGCAGGTGTGGGCGCTGGTGCTGCGCTGCCATTTCGCTGGGGAACGTCCGGGCAGAGGGAAGGCGGGTCGGCGACTGGAGCAGGAATGGAGGATTCCCTGCGAGGCAGTCCCGGCAGCGCAGTTGCTGGCTGGCGACCTCCCATCGCCCTCTTCCACCAGCTTTCCTCACACTGCTGGGAGGGACGTGGGTCTCCACGGACCTCGTGACGATCCTGGATGGGCGCGATGGGCGGAGCCATCCCGGCACCGACTGCCCAAACGGCGTCATCCTGGTCGTCGTCCGTGTCCACCTCGTACCCCCGGAAGTCACATGGGTCATCACGGACGCCACGATGATCTCGGACGCGCACGCTGGGCGGAGCCATCCCGGCAACGACCGCCCACCGAAAATCCACGTCATCATCGCTTTCGTCATCCGTGTCCTCCCACCGGTGACTCCAAGGGTCGTCCACCCTGCGGACATCCTGGACCCATGGCGCGATAAGCTCCCATGGGCAGTACTCTGGCCATTCGGGCTGGAGGCTGCCCACCTCCTCGCTGGAGGAACGCCGCCTTTGTCGCTTCTCACCCCCCTGGAAGTCACATGGGTCATCACGGACGCCACGATGATCTCGGACGCGCACGCTGGGCGGAGCCATCCCGGCAACGACCGCCCACCGAAAATCCACGTCATCATCGCTTTCGTCATCCGTGTCCTCCCACCGGTGACTCCAAGGGTCGTCCACCCTGCGGACATCCTGGACCCATGGCGCGATAAGCTCCCATGGGCAGTACTCTGGCCATTCGGGCTGGAGGCTGCCCACCTCCTCGCTGGAGGAACGCCGCCTTTGTCGCTTCTCACCCCCCTGGAAGTGACGTGGGTCCCCACGGACCTTGCGACGATCGCAGACTGGCGCGATGGGCGGAGCCCAACTCTCGTCTCCCGTGCTCTCGTTGTCCGTGTCGTCCCAGTCCACGGGGAGCCTTGCCAGCAGAGCGCAGAGTTCTTGGCTCGACATGCCGAAGATCGTGGGGGTCGCATCTTCTGCGCTCGCTGCCCACGTCACTTCCTCGCTGCTGCCGACGCCAACGTCCTCGCTCCGCCCACTCACCCACCGACGTTGTCGCTTCCGGGTTTCGCGGAGTTTCCCGGGGGTGACGTCATCACGCGGCGCCGTGTACCACGGCTTCTCGGGGAGAAAACGCTCCACCAGAACGGGTGTCGCGTCTCTCCCCTGGCGTCCGCGTTCGCCGCGCCGGGCTGCGTCCTTCGCGGCGTTTCTTCTCCTCTGCTTTCCACCTCTGCGCTTTTGGGGAGGTCGCTGGCATTCTGTCACGACTACGGACTTACGAGGGAAGGAAGCGCAGAGGTCTGACATACTGGGAAGGGGGTTTTATTATACAACAAATAAACAAACTCAAAGAAATACAAATAAACAATGGCGCGATGGCCAAAAACAGTTTAACATAAATCAAGAACTGAAACAAACCCGTAGGCGTGTGGCGATTGCCAGAACTCAAAACACATAAAACTAAACAAGGTCAAGTTCGTGCATAGAGTTCACGAAAATGCCAGCGACCCCGAACGGGCGGAAACTTCCGGCATTTTTGGGGCGTCAGGATTGGGTTCCGGTGTGGAGCCCAGCTGCAGGCAATCCTGACAACCACACCGATGAAAAACTCAGACGAGAAAGATAGATAGATCTAGATTTACACAGCAAGTAACCAGTATTAATGTTGAGCATCATTTGATAAAGCATTCAGTTGTGCTGACCTTCTTCTGATTTTGTGCAACATAAAAAGGCAGCGTTCCATGTTTAGGAGTAAACAGGCTTATTTACTTGTAGGAATGTGTGCAGGAATGGCTGCCCTCCCTCCTCGCTGTCCACCTCCCCCCTGTCTGTGTATGAGAATGAGAGAGAGAGAGAGAGACACTTGAGACCACTTACGTTAACATTTACTCTCTCCACAGCCTTTAAATGTGACTGATCACACACACACACACACACACATTTACCTTTTTCTTTACATATAGCATGTGAGTAGGCCTTTAGGTTTTTGAGTAATATAAACTGAATTGCATGTGTAAGCAAGAGTGTGTATCATCTCTTTCTCAAATATATATGTGCGTATGTATGTATGATTCAATTCATGTAACAGAATGTTTTTCAGTATGTGTGGGAACTACATGTAATTGATTGGGCACCTCAATGAGCTTTTGTGTGTGAGACATCTCTATCATTATGTGTGTATGTGTGAGCTTGTGTGTGTGTGTGTGTGTGTGTGTGTGTGTGTGTGTGTGAGAGAGGAGGGAGGGGAAGATGTGTCTATTTGCTGTCGAGTGTGTGTGTTGTGTGGGAGAGTGGTGTCACTGGTGTCACCTCCATTGTTCGTAAGTCCTCGGAGAATCCCCTGCTGAGAAATATCCCTCTGTCTTTCCAAATAAAGACATTCCTCCACCGCCCCCCCACCACACGCACACACACACAGATTGAGATATCTCATTTACGTAAACACTCTGAACCTGTCTCACATAGACATCCCAAAATATTCATGCTCAGACTAATACGTCACGTCAAAAGTCCTGAGCACCACAGCAATACATTCACTCTCACTTAGTACTCTGGCCCAGGAGATTATGTTCGCAGTTCTTAAGCATTAAAAACTCTTTCCGTGGGTGATCAAGGTCGACCACTATGTACCACTATACACTGTATATAAAATACATACATATACTTTTATATACAGTCATATCTGAAAGTTTGGAGAATGACACAAATGACACAAAAAAAGTTTGCTACATCCGTTTTTATTATGGCAATTTGCATATACTCCAGAATGTTATGAAGAGTGATCAGATGAGTTGCAAAGTCACTCTTTGATATGAAAATGAACCTCAAAAACCATTTCCACTGCATTTGAGCCCGGCCACAAAAGGACCTGCTGAGATTAGCAGGCTGGATGCTAATGCATCATTGCGTTGCATTAAAAGGGCTTCACAGGTAACGATGTTGCTGCTACTAAAATTGCACCTAAATCAACCATTTATCAGATCATCAGAAACATCAAGGAGAGAGATTCAAGTGTTGTGAAGAAGACTTCAGGGTCCCAAGAAATTCCAGCAAGTGCCAGGACCGTTCCTGCCACCGGTGCAGAGCTTGCTCAGGAATGGCAGCAGGCAGGTGTGAGTGCATCTGGAGGGGCAAAGAAGCCACTTCTCTCCAAAAAACATGAAGCCCCTTTCTGATTGTTTAGAGCATCTGGAAAAATTATTGTCCAGAGAAAAAAAGCTGAGAGCTACCACCGGTCCTGTCTTGTGCCAACAGTAAAGCATCCGGATGGACAAACAAAAACCCACAAATTCTGACAAGCTCCAAGTACTGATTATGAAGGAATGGGTTGCCATCAGCCAGGATTTGACCCATAAGTTGACTGACAGAATGAATTGCAGAGGTCTTGGGAAAAAAGGGCAAACACTGCAAATTTGACTCTTTGCATAAACTTGATGTAATTGTGGAAAAAACCCTTTGAAACTTAAATAGCTTGTAATTACACTTCAATACACCACAGAAACAACTCACAAAATGGTCTAAAATCACTGGAGCAGCAAACTTTGTGAAAACCAGTATTTGTGTTAGTCACAATTGTACATGTACTTAATCCACCCAATCCATCCAGACAGGGTTTTCATATAAGTCTGAAAGTGAAGTGATTGAAGTGAAAGTGAAGTGATTGTCATTGTGATACACAGCAGCACAGCACATGGTGCACACAGTGAAATTTGTCCTCTGCATTTAACTCATCACCCTGAGTGAGCAGTGGGCAGCCATGACAGGCGCCCGGGGAGCAGTGTGTGGGGACGGTGCTTTGCTCAGAGGCACCTCCGTGGCACCTTGGCGGATCGGGATTCGAACCTGTAACCTTAGGATTACAGGGCCACTTCCTTAACCACTAGGTGGAACACATCAGTGATGGAACACATCAGATCAACATGTGATCTTAGACAGGAACTTTCAATAAAAAGGGTGCCAGGCCTTCAACAGAACATAATGTATTTTTTGGTATTTTTGGTATAGATAATAAATGGAGTATATATTTTGACCTCAAACGTATGTGTGTATGAGTGCATGTGGCCTTTATTGCCCCCTGGTGGTCATCCCTAAATTGTCAAAAGTCTGTTGGTGTCCCTGCTGTCAGGTCAGAGGTCAGGGCAAAGGTCATCAGGCCCTGTTCCCAGACTAGTCCTCAAAAGTCAGCAGAGCTACTAAGGAGTTTCTACACAGAGCATCCGTCACTAACAACTGCCATTATAGACACGCCTAAACTGGAAAAACTGGAACAAGTTATTATTTTGCATTTAATAAAGTTAAATCTGCTGTTGTTTCTCTGCTGACTGAGGAGTTATAACAGAAAATTAATATTGATCTGGGTAAACATCACAATCTGGTTGTAGTCCAGTTCCCCCATGATTTACTGTATATGTTCAGGGAAAAAAAGATAGTGGTCTACATTGAAAAGTTGTTAGTGTGTGTGGAGCTGCAGGCTGTCTACATTGCCTGCTGGTCACTGTGAGTTTATGTGTGAAAAAAAACACCTCAACACTCCCACAGGGTGTGTGTTTTACACACTCCCAAAGCTTATCTTTCCCATGACTCCTTGCTCTGGTCTCCATGGGAGATGACTGAGCCCCTCCCACTCCTTGCTGGGTCATTCTACAGTTTGAAAGGAGTCGTTTACCTCCCTATCGCTGGTTCAGTATGTGTGTGAGTGCATGCTCTCACTGGTCTCTGCCCACCTCATCCTCATCTACACACACACACACACACACACACACACAGAGAGACAGAGAGAGAGAGAGAGAGAGACTGAACTGGCTGCAATACCTAATGTCCCACTGGCAGTCAGCTCTGGTCACCTCACACACAATAGGCAAGGAGGGAGGGTGGGGGTAGAAAATAAGAGCCAAAAAAGTGAAAGAGAATGAGAGGAATGAATGAGGAAGAGAAAAAAAATGGACAATGAGAGGGACAATGAGAGGGACAGAGAGAGCGAGAGGGACCAAGCATAATGACAGTGAGAGAGGAGGAACTGGGGGTAAGGGACTATTAAAGGGGGCTTTTATAATATTACATCAACAGTTCAGGTCTGATACTGTCTGACATGCCCCGAATTCAAGATCTGGAAAATATACTATTATTTACTATACTATCCATACAAGCTATAAAGTTAAACAATATAATCTATTGTAAACTGCACATCAACAACAAAATATCATGTTATTATAATTATTGTTGTTATTGTCATATAAAAACGATGGTTTTGGAAGTTATATTGATTTAAATCATAGTTTTATGTACAGATCTACTAATAACAGTATACAATGGTAGCCATTAATATGTGTATTAAACCAGTAATGCAATAATAGCATAGTATATAGATTTACATTTACATTTAAGACATTTGGCAGGCGCCCTTATCCAGAGCGACTTACAACGTGCTTTCGTGTTACCATCAATGAAGTGATATATGTAAATGGCAACATGTCATTAAAATGTAAATGTTATGACAATAATACCCATAAAATCATAAAGAAAAAGCAAATGTTTATATTTAATATCAGTTATAAAGTAATATATTTTATGTTTAGTGGACTGACAAAGTGACAAAAAAAGAGAGATGGAGGCAGGGAGATTAGACCGAAGCGTTTGGGGTCTATTGTATTACAGTATGCCTAGTGTGATGTTGTCATAGAGACAGCAGCACCATAGAGAGGCTGCTCTGGGAGTTTCTCAGAAAATTGTGAAATTATACTGTCCTGGGTCATCTCCGTGACGACGACCCTGACATTAAAGCCATCTCTGCGCCATTTGCACAGGGGCAAGCACTCTCACTAAATGGGTTTCTGACACGGCCATCAGCTATCGCTCTCACTGTTAACCACCTGCTGAAATCAAAGACAAACATTTCAACGCCAGTCCTCTCTCTTTACCCCCCCCCCCCCCCCCATGCGCCCGCACACACACTTAACTCTGAAACATCAATGCACCCCCAACCCACACTCACACACACACACACACACACTCATCAGACCAAACCACTTGAGCCCTGATACCTACTCCTAGTAATGTTCATGCTTCTGCCTTTTTACCCAGTGGCTACATATCTTCCATCGGATCTACCACCTACAACAAAGAAAAAAAAGATCCACCCCGATAAGCTGGAGTTGTAAACAATGGCACTAGGGGATTTGGGGGGAGTGTGGGTGGGGGTGATGGTATTGGGTGTTAAATGCTGGTGATGCGATACTGATGTGCGGAGTGTGATGTCACACACAGTACAGGGCAATTAAGCAAAGCGGCTCATGAAAGATAATATTCGTCTAACTAGATGAAACGACTAGTGCACCTCCTATCACGCTACATTAATTACTATCACTCCATCTGCCACGTCTGTGTAGGCATACACACACACACACTTGGGTCTCTGATTTCGGCCCATGTTGCTGTGGCCGCAGCTAATTCATGTAATGGGGCGATCATTAGATGTGTATGTGCTGAGCGTCCAGAAGCATTAAGACTCTAATTCTCAGCCACTATGCCCTCCAAAAAAGAAAGAACGAAAAAAAAGGTTAACCTTAACCTCTCACCGTAGCAGATCCCTTTTGATGCCCTTCAAGTGGCACTGAAACCCATGGGCACTTTTCCCCAGGAACAAACAGTTCCACCCATAGCGTTCCTGTGAGTGTGTTCTGCTGTACAGTGCAATGCAATGCTGCAAACATTCCACACACACACACACACACTTTTAAGTCCCAGTCGTCGTGTCAGCACACACATAACCGAAAGCGCAGACCCATTCAAACACTTCACTCTTTTCCATTAAGAGAAATTTTCTCCCGTTGCCTTGGCGACAGGAAAGGAGGGATGAGTCCCTTTCGTTCCTCTCTGATATTGCACCAAGCTTTTGGAAGAAAGAATTAACGCGGCACTGGAGAAAAGGAGGGAGAGAGGAAAGGACGGGAATCCTGGCGGGATGAAAAGCAGGGGTGAACGTCTCTCTCAGGACGGATAAATATTTGGGATAATCCGGGTTTTCACATGCAAAAAGGGACTGAACCTCTGAGCTCAGTCAGGGCACAAATGCACACAGTGGTTTAGAATAAGACACACCCACACCCTGAAATACATACTTTTAGAATGGATTTTTGTGTAAAATATACATATAAAATATGCTGTATCGCTAATACTTTATTTTTATTATGCAATATTTGTTAGAGCATCTGCAGACCATTGTAAGCAGTCATGTCACCTTCATGCTTTTGGATTTTATGACAAGTGAACTTTGACAATTCTGCATGGGACTAACAAATATAGGCAACTGACACACCAGCATCAACAAAAATAAAATATCAAAATGAATAGTTTTTTTTATTGACTGACATTCACATTAATTTTTTTTCTCACTCTCATAGTGGCTGTATTTTAAAAGTATTCTTTTTTTAAAATAAAAGCCTGTTTCACCTCCAAAATGGACTAACTTGACTAGGACATTAGACATCAGACTCCACCCCTCTCTGATCCACTCTTTTTCTCTTCCTCCATCTTCACCGAAATCACTGTAGGAAGACACACTTACGTGTGAAATGAGCTCCTCATCCCACACAGACCCTCTCTTTTTCTCTTTCAAACACACACACACAGTTATCCCAGTGTTTTTCAGACCCAGAAGAAACAAGAGAGGCACAGCTCCCTGACAACAGTTTAATTCCAAAAGACTCTGTGTGTATATGAGCGTGTGTGTGTGTGTGTGTGTATGTGCAACGGGGTAGGAGGGGGAAGTGTGTGTGTTTTAATTAACAACCCTTACAAACTTTCAACCAGTTGTGCGACCCCTGGGTCATTTACAACAAATTAACTTACAGACACACACACACACACACACACACACACACACACACACACACTCAAAACAGCAAGGAAGCAATATAAGAAGGTTGGACATGCAGCATACATGACTGCTGATTACAGAGAACATTCAGGTGCAGAGCCGAGAAAAGAACCGCAGAGGAACTCCATCCGTTCCACGTAGCCCTAAAAATAGTTCTGTTCTCATTCTAGAGCCACAGAACAGGGCCTGAACCTTTCACAAGTGACAGACAGTATTCCACATGCTGGTTGATGGAACCGATCCTGGGGATGCGTTTGGGAATTGGGTGTGGCATCTGCAATTACTGCTTCATTGTCTTTTTGTAGTTATTTTATTTTATTATTTAGATATTCTAAAAATATTTTTCATATCTATGTCATTTTATAAATAGTTTCTCTGTGCGTGTGTGTGTGTGTAGGAGGAATGATGGTGGTGTGACAGGATGATAGAGTTACATTAACGTATAAAGTGTGTGGAGGTTAGATGGGGGTGAGAGGATCTAATGGAGTCTCGATTAGAGACGTCCTCTCGCGTTTCCTCGAGAGCTTCCCTCCGCCAACCCCAGCCGCAGATGAGTGGAAATCATTCCTCTTCTTTGCAGACCTCTCACCCTTATTGCTTGTGCTCTTGATGTTTCTCAGCCCCCTTACTCATCCTAGACTAATCTCGTGGGGAATGAGAAGAAATGCTGAATTGAAGCGAGGAAGGAACTGGCAGGATAAAAAGCTAAGAAAAGGAGAATAGGGGGAAACCGGTAGAGAAGAGAAAATGCTCAGAATTAAGCAGAAACCTTCTAAGAAACACAAAATGTGAACCTATGCAATATGTGTTACTGTTGGCAAATGAATAGGATTAATCTAATTTTAATGTTATAGAAGAAGGGCAAAAAAACAAATATGCAAGAAAGACATAAAGAGTGGAAGAGGGCATCAAACCAAATGGTCAATTTCCCATCTCCATTACTGGTCTCCATCTGGCCTGGTGCTCAAAAAAAAAAAAAAAAAAACCTCCTCAGTCTGTTTGAGCGGCATCAACTCATCAGTCGGCCACTGAACGCTGTGCTGTGGACAGGCTGGCTATGATGGACATCTGTTCACTGACATTGCTGGTGACACTGACACTAAAATGTTCTATTGATTCTATCCTCCTCTATATCCATTATATTTAGAAGAAGAAAAGAAACAAGGCACAGGTGATGGGCACAGCAGTTCAGAGTCCCCAGTTGGTGGCAGCCTCTTGTTGTCGTGCAATGCCACAAGGCTGATTTTATTTAAACCATGCAATGTGTGTTACGGTTGGAAAATGAATAAAATGCAATAAGTGTGCAAGGACACTAATAGCAGGAAACAATTTTCGCTAACTCAGCCATTTCATTGTAACTTCACATATACCTTGAGCCATAGCTTAAAGCGGTGTGCATGTGTGTGTGTATGTGTGGGTGGTTAGATAAAGTTCCAGGTCAGGCAGAATTATAATAGACTTATTTTTTGTGCACTGTCTTATAAACATCCCCGCCCCCCCCGTTTCCACACAGCTCATTAAACCTGGAGCATAGAGGAGCTAGATACTGTGTGTGCCCCGCTCTGTCACCGCAAAACAAATGTAATCTTTCCTTTCATTGTTGAGAGTTGAGATAATCCCTGATTAATTTTCCCTCGGTAAATTAATTTCTAAATAAAATGGATGTTTTTCTGGACTGTGAAAAGAAGTTGTGTGTATATGTGTGTATCTGTGTGTACCCACACAAGTTGTGCAAATTTCTAAATTTCAACTGCTGATTCTGTAGTTGTACAACTTATGAAAGTGAGTTGAATGCGAAGTGATTGGGTCAAAAAGGGAACAACCCAACGCTGGGTTATTTTGACCCAACAAGTTGGGTTACATGTTTAACCCTGCATGACTATTAAATTTAATTAAAATTACTAAAATAAAAACAATTCTACAGCAATACATACTTCAGTAATGGAATTTTATTTATGACAAAACATGTAAAATTTGTCCATATGAATTTAAGACATTTTTTCCCATCTCCACCTCAGCATTAAGACAATTTTTATGAAAATGTATCAAACTGTATCACAGAAGTCAGTAACAATGCATCAGACATTTGACATATGAAAACTTCATTACATTTACATCAGGCATAAACATCAATAGGCATCAAGAGCTGTGCTATAGGCATAATTGTGTCTTACCCTGCTAGCTCATTCTTCAGCTTCTGAACCTTTGGAGGTAACTCACTTCGACCTACATTCAGCATTACCTGCTGAATGAAGGTAAAAGTGGTTTTCAAGCACTTCAGGTACTGCAGGTAAAGTGTGTAGGTAAAGCCAAACAAGAGGCACATTGCTTGAGGTAGGTTGGCGAGTGTTTCCATTGCAAGGTTGCCCTCTAGGATGATGCCCAGTTTTGAGGGGTTGAGTTGTGGCAATGCTGGGCTTGCAGCACTGTTGTCCTCGTAGCAGAGGATTCCCACTGGGATGTCCAAGACAAGACAAAAATAGAATATTCAGGTTAACAGCAATTTGTCTACAATCAGCTTAGTTCTTGCATAAGTTCCACGTTTTAGCCTGTAATATTTAAAAAACTGTGCTCTTCTCTCAGATGGCAGAGCAGTACTTGCATTTCCAAAGTATTTTAAAGTGGCTTTAAACAAAACTAGTAGTGCAAAAAATGGCATATGTTGAAAGTAGGTATTTACGTTTTCAAACCTACATTGAAATAATTTGAATTCTACATTAATTTTGCAAAACTGTATGTAGAGAAGTAGAGAGCTACTCTAAAAACACAATGCTGCAAGTATCAAATGCTCACTGTTCACTTAATATGACCTCGTAATTTAGACACATTCAAATGCACGTTTCAAACTACAAATGTTCCAGCAGTTTCTAATTAGTAGTATTTGAATAGAGAAAACAACTCACCTTGTTCATCCACAAAATGGTTTTCTCGTTACAGCAAGCAAAATTCCTTTAAAAGGGTCCAAACAAAACAGACTATACTTTCATTATACAGGTATACAACATTAAACCCAAAACCCCCTTTCACAGCCTATATGCAAAATAAAGCTTACCGATCTCAGTGTGAGTGAATACACACACAAATTGGTGGCGCCAATGCAGTCGCAAGATATTAAGCAGTGTTAGCATAGCAAGTGTTAGTGAAGCTTGCAGAAAACTTAAAAATTTCTCCTTTCTCCTTGCCCCCCCGCAACTTTTCCCTCAGAATTTTTTTCCCGCCCGTCTCCTACCCCCGCGTTCAAGAACGAGTTTCAACCCAAATTGGGTTAAATCAACCCAACAGCAGTCTCAACCCAGGATTTGGGTTGAAAAAGCAACCCAGCTTTTTTTTAGAATGTACTATAAATGTTCGTATGCAAAAAAAATGTCCGATTTTTGAAAACGTGCATGCAATTTATGCTTTATAAAGTTTGAGATGTGTGGTTCGTGCATGGATTTTCCGCATTTTCCACTCTCTACACACCCCTCTTCAACCATACATGGTAAATTCACATCACCTCATGAATATTTAAGCCTAAAAACGACATCATGGCAACCGAGGGGAAAAACAGGAACAAATATACTGTATGTGCTTGTGGGTAAAAAATTGTGGTTACAGTATCGAGATAACAAACAAAAAGAAAAGAAAGATGACCCAACAAGCACAGCTTTTTAAAAGCCCAGCTAAAGCGGGGTGTACACTGGCTTTCCTGGTCGTCTCTTTGTGTGGGGGTAAACACCCAGCTCAATCTGTATGAATAAATTGCATGCGAAAAAAGAGAAAAAGCTTACAATTTATGTGCACTGAATAATAATGTGCACTACAATAATGTACACTGTAGGGTGCAACGCAACCTGACTGCTCACACTACACAAGCAATGTGAACACATCAGAAGCAAAAGACGAAAAACCCACATCAGTAGTTATGCTGAACAAAGCGAAATGTGCTGCTTTGGCCATTTGGTCTGCAGAAAAAATGTAAAAAGAGGCGGCGGCACATATGGCTAAACTTAAAAAGGGGGGAGGGGTCACATAAATGAATGTGATTTACGACTATATATAACTTTTCTCCCTGTCGTTCCAGTCATAATAAGTAGGTGAGACGACATTAAAATGGTTTGCTTTTGCCTTTCACAGCTGAACAAGCCGATATTCCATGGTCTGCTACTTGAACTTGAACAGTTCGGTGGTCGCACATGCGCAGTGAGGACCGACCTCACGATGGGCAAGAAGTCTCTCATTGCAGGCTGCAAGACGGCCGTCCAAGCCCAGGTTAAGCCCCGCCCATTACATTTGTCCACCAATGGGAAACTTTGGCCATTTTAAACACATCAGAGTCCCCTGTTGGTGTCCTGACATTTCATCTTACCTACTGAAATATTCCACTGAGGCATTATGCAGAACAGTGCAGAACAACAAAAAGCACCAGAACACCAGAAACAAGTACTCAACACGTTTTTCTTATACCTTTTACATATGTATAATACATTTTATGTATATATGCACACTGAATTTTCACTTCGCTTTCAAGCCGGTTACAGACTTAAACCCATTTCTCTGAATGATTATGTTTGTTATGGACATTGGATACAATTTTCATCGGTTTTATGTTTTTGGTAAAAGAGTATATACACAATTGTTTATAAGTGGTGTTAAATAGTATTGTTGTACAGGAATCAGACAACCTGCACCTATATGGTTAGAGAGATAAAGTATCCAACAAAAAAAATAAACAGAAAACCTCAAAATTAAATCAGAATCAAGTTTATTGGCCATGTATGTGAGGAATTTTATTCTGGTCTCTGGTTTTATAAAACAGTAAACAATATAGTTTAATCTCATATACAGAAAAAAAAACAAAGATTCGGCTGTTCCTAGTCTGCAAGTGTCTACCAGAAGGCAGCAGGTCAAAAGGTCTGTGTCCTGGGTGTGAGGGATCTGTAATGACCTTCCCTGCCTTTTTCCTGGATCTTGAGAGAGACGGGTCCTGGATGGAGGGCAGGGGGATACCAATGATGTCACATGACCCCGTAAATGCGGAAGTGTGTGACGTATCACTTATTTAATGGATCAACAGAATGACTCGGCTAAGTTTCAACCCGTCTCCTTCAAAGTAAGTCCGATCGTCATCTGTCCTGTATGATTCCTGTGTTTCCCATCCTGTTGCTTTCCCGCTTGATTCCGGGAGAGTCAACATCCATGGCTGTTGCAGCGCAGGCTCTCTCACATCCCCAGATGAAACGAGAAGATTGACCGACCTCTTTGCGTCAAACCGGTTATTCGTCCTCACCAACATTCGCTCTTTCTTCTTGTTCCACTCCGCTGCTGTGACTGATGATCTTTTCTACCGTCTGTACAGTCTGTTGTAGTCTGTTTCTGTGTTGTTTATTAGCTGCTCCATACCAGACTGTGATGGAGGAGCACAGGACAGACTCAATGACTGCAGTATAGAACTGGATCAGCTGCTCTGGTGGTAGACTGGACTTCCTCAGTTGTCTCAGAAAGTACATCCTCTGCTGGCTCTTTTTAAGTATGGAGGTGATGTTGGTCTCCCACCTCAGGTCCTGGTCCATAGAAGACACTGGGCTGTCTGATATGGTGAGGGGGAGCGTTGTTGAGGGACGTCTCCTGAAGTCCACTGTCATTTCTACAGTCTTGAGCTTGTTCAGCTCCAGGTTTTTGACTGACTGCACCAGCCGCATTGTTTCCTGTCAGTATGCAAATTAGTCACCATCCTCAATGAGTGTAATGATGGTTTTCCTGCTTACTGCTGAGTTCCTGGAGGTGTAGAGGAAGAAGAGCACAGGACACATCCTTGAAGGGCACCGCTACTGTTTCAGAAGGGATCTCTCCAGCCTAACTTGCTGTCAGGAAACTGGTGATCCACTGACAGGTGACACGTTAAGCTGGGAGAATTTGGGGGAGAGGAGATTTGGCGCAGTGGTGTTGAAGTCCTCGAACAGGATTCTGGCACAAGTCCCTGGACAGTCAAGGTGTTGCAGGATATAATGCAGCCCCATATTCACTGTATCATCCATCGACGTGTTTGCCAACTAGGAAAACTGCAGGGGGTTCAGTTGGTGTTCTGTAATGTCCACATAATACAATCAAATGTATTGGGATGAATTCAAATCATTATAATATAGTGAATGTTATTAAAGTATACATTATGCAATAATGTGCAACTAGTCATTGGTAAAGCAAGTTGGATGATCAGCATTAGATCAACATTAGAATTAACCAAAGCAACCAAACCAAAACCAAAGCAATCCATAAAAATGTATATTTGCAAATTAATAGTTTTAATAATAGTGAAGTGATTGTCACACGTGATACACAGCAGCACAGCACACAGTGCACACAGTGAAATTCATCCTCTGCATTTAACCCATCGCCCGGGGAGCAGTGTGTGGGGACGGTGCTTTGCTCAGTGGCACCTCAGTGGTGCCTTGGTAGATCGGGATTCGAACCAGCAACCTTCTGATTACGGGGCCGCTTCCTTAACCGCTAGTCCACCACTGCCCCGGAGTAAATACAGTAAATATGTAAGAAAAAAATTACAAATGTTTAATGAAACAAGTACCAATCTTCACAGATCACTAAGATGTGGAAATAAGTGGAGAATACTTTCAACCAATCAGGATCTGAGAGTGGGATTTGCCCTATCAAGAATGAGTGGGCGTGGCTGGCCGTGGGCTGTGCTGATCATGTATGAGGCAGGCTGTCTTGCAACCTGCAATGAGACATAGTTGTGACGGGTGACAAATTTCAAACAGAGAGGGTTGAATCGGTTATCATACATCATGTACAGTGTACGATGCACAACGCATGACCAAGCTTTGATTCGGCCAGACTCCAGAAAATAATTTATGTGAAACACTTTAACCAATCACAGAAATAAATGTACAAGCAGCCAATCACTATAGCCCATAAGCTCGTGTTTGTTGACCTCAGAGAATTTGTGAAAAAAGTCAAATGTCAGTTAGTACAGTTTTGTTCACCCTTCAGAAACTGGAGGAAACCCAACAGCATCAGAAGACACATCTCTGAGAGGCAACTTGTCTGGGGCTGTTTTGCTGGATCCAGGGTTGGTGACTAGTACAGAGTGAGAGGCACCCTGAACCAAAATATCTACCACAGCATTCCACAGCACCACAATCACCCAAAAAATGATTCCAAGCTATGAGAGAACTATCTTATGAAAAAGAACAATATGGTTAGCTTGAAAACATAGAATGGACAGAAGAGTGAAAGCAAAGCAAAGTAAAAAGTGCCACACTTTTATGGGAACTTCAGCAACAGAGATTTATTTCCACTTCAGAAAGAATATTATGTCTTCCTAATGTGGCTACAATGGTGTGTCTCCAGCTTAGAATACATTTTGGATTATTAATGCATTCCTGAATTATTTTTTAACTTAGATTTCAATAAAAAAAATTGGAACACTTGGTTCAAACACTTGTTTTGCTCAGAATTACAAATGTAGAGACAAATTCAGCAAACTATATGGGAAAATATGTATATACATATATTTGTTCTCAAACTTTTACATTGAGGAAATTACACATTACAAATCAAATACTATATATTAAATGTTACTCCTATGGCAGTTTTGGGACCAATTTCAAAGCAGGCAGATGGCATCAAGTGTGTGTGTGTTATTGTGGTACAACCTGCCAGTTTGTGCCAGTTGTGCATGAACTGAGGCCTTGTTTGGTTTCCTGTTTTTAGCTTGAGGGCTCGCTGGCGCAAACCACTACGGCATCTGAAGGGCCTGCTTCTGACCACATCACTCACATCCGTCTCACATTAAAACATGGCGTACCCTTTCTCCTGCAGTGACCACACACTTCCAGAGGATTCTGGGAAATTCCACAAACGCACAACAAAACCTCCTGCTGTACTTAGATGGGTGAACATGAACTGTCCATGTCGGGTTTTTGTTTTATGTTCAGCAGCCACAGTAATGTTTGTGTTCACCTTGCGAAGCATTTCACTCATGTTTGTTCATTTTTCCATGACAAACTTAATTGCCAGAAGCTGGCACTAACATTTTCTGGGTGCGACTTGTGTATATTTTGGCTCTTGCAAGTTTGCCATTTTGCTGTATCTCTTATCATCATGCATTGGTAGTGTGCAACTGCAGATATTAATCACGGCCTGCGTGGTGAGGCTTGTGAAAAAGGTTGGCCGGCCGGCTGGCTATAAATAATTAGCATTCACACAGTCACCCACATGCCATTAAAAACCAATTTATACTCAGACGGAGCTCCAACCTAATTCTGTCTCCAGGAGTAATTAACATCTTGGAGTATTAGTCAGAGCAGGAATGGGAAATGCTCCTCCCCGCTCTCTCTTTCACTGAAAAGACAGAACAAAGACGAGAGTAAGATAATAGGATGAGCTTAAACTGCACAATCTCATAAACACACACTCTGCTGTTTGCCATGTGACATGTGGATACATTAACTTGAGCTGAAATTTACAGGAGCAAGACACACTCTGCACACGCTTACAATAGCTTGACCTGATAAGCTCAGAATGTTCCGGAATATGGGTGCAAGGGAGGGATGTTTTGGCTTTCAGAAAAAAACAAGATGATAAGTTTCTCCTTCATTTCCTACACACTTGTGGTTTCATTCTGAAGAGGAAGTAATCAGTTTCTCCTTTACTCAGAGATGAAGAGATGAGAGGAGGAGAGACGAGGGGAGTCAGAGAGACATGGAGGCTGGGGGTGGAAAACAGAAGAGAAAAGCAGGTATTCTCACACCTCCCAAGAGAAACACTCACTGAGAAGCTCCAGCCTTCCAGCCAATTTCCTGTTTAACACAAACACACATATGCATATCACATATACAGTATGTGCTAATGAAAAGGATGTATTTCACTTTTTAAAAAGGCCACAAACACAACACACACATGACAGGAAACTTGGTACACACCTACATCTAAGTCCAACTGAATTTTCTATTTCACTTTTCCACCCCCTTGATCATGCCTTCCTGCCATTCATTACCATGCATTTTACAGAGCAACAAGCCACACTTTCAGCCTTCCAACCAATACATATTTCACCCATTCAACCAATGTAACCAATTCAACCACATTTAACCAGGACTGTAACAACGCATTGATTAAATTGATAAAAGTTGATTACTAAAAGAGTCAGCAATGAATTTCATAATCGATTCGCTGTGTCACATGACGCGGAGACATTTTATCATTAACAAAAGAAAATTTTAGGTCTCCAATTTAACCCCATTGTCATGATCCGGACCGGCAGGGGTTACTCCGGATCCGGAGTTTGGACCGGAGTTTCATGTTCGTCCTGTGTAATGTTCCCTGATCGTGTTCACCTGGTGTATATTTATAGAATTGTATAAAACTATCCTGTTCGTGTCTGTTCGCCATCGGGTCATTGCGTGTTGATGTTCCCCTGTCTCGTGTTATTTATTAAACCCCTGTCGTGTGAAGTCGTGCGTATGCGTCCTCCTTCCTCGCCTTGTCCAGCCCAACGTGACAGAATGACCCGACCACATGTGGACGCAGCCGATCGACGCCCCTCTGAGATCCAGGAAGCCGTGGTTGGACGGGAGGACGTTTGCCCTACAGTTCCATGTCCAAGGTCCGGTGGGGTGAGCAGCTTCTCCTGAGGGGCGGGCCTGGGTGCGCCACAGAGCCCCCTGAGAGGTATGAGGACCCAGAGTGGGAAGAGTGCCTGCTTGTCCCAACAGATGCAAAAGGGTCTGGCCCGATGGTCTGGCGAAGCCCCCAGACTGGCACCAAGGATGTGCAGCGAGAGGGGCTGCATGTGCCCAAAATGCACCACCCAGAGCTGCGGTGAATGGTCGCCGGAGGGTCCATTGACGCAAGGCACTTCAGAGGGGACTTGCGGAGACAGGGTACCCGGAAGGGCCCTGAATTGTCTGTGCAGGTTGGAGGGACCGAGGCCACCATGCGAGATGGTACTGCTGGGCCTCTGACCCTCGCGACGTTTTTGTTTCTGTTATTAATAAATCATTTTTTACAGTATGTCCCACCTCTGTGCTTCCTTCCCCCGTCAGCTTGCCGACGTGACACAGTTTAACCACCTTTAACCTTCTTCCACTCATCTCCCTTACTCCTACTTCGTATTTTTCATCCCTCCATCCTACCATTGAAATGCATTCATTTTACATAGCAACAACACTCATTTAGCCTTCCAACCGCCACATATTTCAACTATTGCACCACTGTAACCAAATCATCCACATTTAACTCATCCTCTTAACTCATCCTCACCCTCCTTCTTTTTCATTCCTCCTTCATCCCATTGAAGCCTATTCATTTTACAGAGCAACAATGGTCACATTTTCAGTCTATAATTGATGTTCCAAACGTCAATAAATTTACTGTTATGCATCATGGCCACACCTTGTAGGCATTTTTGCTATTAGTGTTTGACTTTGCCTTGGAAAGCAGTGAAAAGACGAGAGGATGAAAGGATGAATGTCAAAGTTTTTCACGAACTTCCCTTTTCTAATTTTGTGTTGTTCCTTTCATGTTCATTTTCAGTCCTTGTGCCATTTTTGCATTATTAATGAACCTTTTTCAATATTATGCTTCACTTCTGCACCTCCTTCCCACTTCGACCCAGAGTCATGACAGTCTTAAATAAAAGTTATTTGCGTGGGTTTATGGAAACAATGCCACAGCGAACCAGAGTGAGTCCAACCAAATATTATTGTGTTTGAATTTAGCCAGGCATTGTACATACACCATATAAACACAATACACACATATGCCCTTCTTACATACATGTAACACTTTGTATATACGGGACATATGCACACGCACTATATATAGACCTTAAGCTGCACCCAAAACCGAAGAACACACCCCAGCCCACTCACACAGTGTGTTGAATGCCATCTTTGACCTGTGGGAGGCTCTGACCCTTTTCTGTGGTTTCAGAATGACAGGCTGGATCTGATGCCCTGGGCTTGGAACCTGTTTTGGTAACTCTGCATTTCCATTCTAAATTCTACAGCCCGGTGTTCTCTGTCTCTGTGTGTTTAAGTGTGTGAGTAAAAAGGAATGTGGGTTTATATCAATAGTGCGAGTGGGTACCTGTGAATGGTCTGATTGATGTAGTCTGAGAGTGTGTGCGCCTGCTTACTGTCACAGGCGGCCAGAGAGCCTGTAAAAGACAAAGATGTAAATTCTCTCGTCACACACATGTGCACACACACACACACACACACACAATTTAGTTTATATGAGAGACTAAACCCCTATAATTCCAGCCACTGAAAGAGAGGGTTTTGGGGTTTCCGTGGCAGCAAGGTGATAGTGACGCCTCAGATTTTAACAAGTCTGACGGATCAGTCTGTTTTGACACACTCACACAAACCACACACCTGCTGGCTGCTGTTTCTGAGCTGTGCCAGCTGAGCAGTGGTCAGCGCTCCATCAAATTCATGTGTATTTCTCCTCACCATGGAAATGTCAGAACTTCCCGCTCTCTCATAGGTCAAAGGTTTATTCTGCATTGCATCTCTTTCTCTGTGATGTCTGAGCACTGTATTTCATGAACACTGAGCACTGTATTTCATTTTGTGTTGCGCAATACAAAATTATTAAGGTGCAAAGTGTAAGTGTAAAACCAAACGTATGTGTGCATTTGAATGTGGGTTATGAAGTTGCTGAATGTAAGTATCCTATCTCAGTCTGACCTTGGTCTTACCTCACACACTAGTGGGAAACTCTAACTCCCTCTCCTTATTTCTGCAAACACAGACACACAAAGAGGTCTACTGTAATTTTATTTCCAAAGACACAAGAAGCTAATTTATGGAACCCTGGAAACAGTACAGTAAAAAAACACCAAAATGTCCAGCCATCTTCTGCGTCTCCTGAGTGGTCAGCTGTTTCTGTCTTATTGTAGTCAAAATGTATTAAAAACCTGAAATATAACAGTGCTATTATAATGGTTATGTCTTGTTTAATGTATTGATTTTTATTTATTAAAATAATTATTTATTTACCTTTGGTTGTTTAAGCTGTGTTTCAGGTTAGGGTACACAAAGTTAGAAATGTGCAAGACATCCACCCAATGAACATATGCACACACGTACACACTGTGCTATATGGAGCCAGTAAAGTAAAAACAATATATTAATCCCAGTGTGTGTGTCTGTGTTTGTGTGTGTGTGTGAGGGAATGTGTGTCCGACCTCTTGATCTGTGTCTAATAAATCACATTGTGTTCATCGATTTATTTTCTTGTGTTTCTCCACTGCATGCATAGTTCACTACAGGAGCACCACGGATGCTGTCAGATCTGCTTGTCTTGTAAAGAAAAGACACCCACCATCGTCCGTTCACCACTTAGGCTGTTACCATAGTAACCCGCCCCAAAAGTAATTGGATTGATATTTGGCACAGGGTGTACAGTGTGTGCATGCGTATGTTTGTGTGTGTGTGAATGCGAACCCCAGTGCCAGTCATATGACAGGCACTTCTTTTCTGACACTGAGTAAATAACAGTTCTTCCTCTCCCCAGCTCTCCATCGCTGCTACTTTTTCTCTCTGCCTTTGCATCTGCATGCCAGGATCACGCCCTCCCACAATTATTTTGCAATTTGGCATGATCAGGCACATGCAAGATTTTGCCAAGGCAGTTGCAAATGCATTCAATTTCTCTCACTCTGGGGTGATGTGGTTTTGAAAGGTCGTCAGCAGGGGAGCAGACGTCTACGGGTTATGGCTGAAAGGCGTTTTTGTTCTCACTGTAAACATCAACTCTTCAGGACCCCTTGAGAAAAATTCACTTACACTGACTGCTTGTCGTCGTGATGTATGCGTCTGGTCAGAATTTTGTCTTTAGGAATTACATTTTGTATTTAGGAATTAAAATTTTAAAGCAGAGATATTTTCAGTGGCATTTTAATGCAACCTGGGCTCGTACTTTGTGGAGCTGCCGCAAATGTTTAGACCTGTTATTATAGCCCGTGACCCTGCTGTGATAATTCATTGCCCTGGTCATTCCACATCACACCACATCAAACCCATTTCTCATTCTGGTTCTACAGTTTGTCCTGAGTGATATTTTTAAGGGGTTTAATTTCCTTTTAGCCTGAATAAAGGCTACTTTTTGCCTGCACATTTTCTGGCTTTGAACATATTATAATACTTTCTGTAAGGCACTGGTTACATGGTTGCAGGAATGTTCACCCACTGTTGTCTTTGATAATTGGCAAAGTGCATTTTGGGGGGAAAAGCAAGCCCACCCTCTATGTTCATAGTTGATCAATAAACCCAGCATTACCAATTTTCATTATATTTTATTCCAAACATGCCATTGGAATGACCCGGTAAAGAGAACAGTGGCAACACCTTCTACTCCAGAGTGAGTGGATTCCATCTACACCCCTAAAGGTTGTATTGTAATACGCTTTGTGTACGATTCAGTAAATATTTATTCTGCTAGAGTCTGCTAACTGTCAATTCAGGATTCGTACCCCAAGCCACACAACACAATCCCAGCTAATCAGCAAGAAGAAGAGTTTATGCAAAGAAGACAAGATGGAGAAGGAGAATAGGGGTAAGATGGTAGGAAGGGCAAAAGAGATGCAAAGAGATTTCTTCTTTTTTTTTTTTTAAAGCTTTTTGTCCTAATTGAGTAATATCAATTCATAATTGCAAATTTCCCACTTGTGGGACTAATAAAGGTTTATCTTATCTTAATGAAATTTCAAATGAATTTTAAACCTGACACAACACAACAAGATAACTGCATCTGCAGTGAGATGCCGACTGTCTGCTAACCACTGAACTCATATGCTTTTTACCTTGTTGTTCTCTGGAGTCCGCAATTTACTCACAACCACAATTTACACACAGCCTGATCATTCCTCAGGCATTACTATCGGACAAAAACACACAACTTTTTCACCAGGTTCTCAGTCGGTGTTGGAACCCAACTGAGCCTTTTGAAGAAACATGTGTACCAACTCTAAAACTGGCCCAGGGTGATGACCTGTGAACACCAATTTCAACTTTTTGAGGTGAAACAAGATTGCAGCAGGAACTGAATATGACTGGCGGATAATTGTGTGCTGCAGAAGGAACCTCACCATACAGGAAGGCTGGTTTCTTCTACATATATTAAACCGGGAGACGCTTTTACCCACAGAGCAAAAGCTTCAAAGGAGAAATGTAAGAAGTGTAAGAACCCAGGAACATGCTGACTTTACTCCAACCGAGGGATGTAAAAAAAAGTTTAGGCTTCTTTTCCTCATTCAACTCCGCTCATTCAGCAGATCACCATATTGTAAAGCCACTAGTGAACTAATTAAGTGTGTTTTAGTGTGCTCAGAAACTCTACAGTTCTGCCAAAAGATATGTAAGACTGGAAAAATGTACATAACCTCCTTCAACTGAATGTCATGGCTAAAGTCGTGTTCATCTTAAGAAAGTCAATTGGGCTGCTACAAAAATGATTTATGGTTAAATCGACATCAATCAGTTGAAGCCGTGAGTGAACTCTATGCGGATTCAGTGGCACTTATCAATGGGTGGCAGGTCCTTTAAAATAGGTTTATGGCATGATCTTCCTATTTATTAACTATCAAAAGGAGTCCAAGGAAGGACGACCAGTTATAGGATGCAAAGGCACATTGATACACTAGGGGAACAAAGGTTAGCCTCCTGCTGTCATAGCTCTGCCCTGGCACTCCGCTGCCACTAGTGGTCGCCACCTGCACATAAGACGATTGCAACACACAACACATGCACATAAACAGAGACATTGACACGGAAAACCATTATTGTTGCTACACACAAGATGCTCACTTGGACAGCCATAGACAGAACAAATTGATACCATAATGCTACTATAGTTTGCAGGTTTTAGTGAGGTAGTCTACGTCCATGATCACATAGATTCATAACCCTAACCGAAGTTGGCAAGACAAGAAGTTGTCTCTCAACCCCCTCTCAATGTCACGGGTCATCGAATGTGTTGACTCTTGACAGGAACTTAAACTACAATTACGTTTTTCCAGTTATTGTGAAAAAGGTTTTTTGTGTCCTCTCATTACCCAAATATGGACTGAAGACAGATTGAGACCAAGCACACAATCTACACCATGTTCCCTCATCACTGCTTTATGGCAGGAGCTCAGCTTCACAGTTTTCGCGACCAAGATTTTCACGAATCAAGACCTTCATTCATATTGCAAACTGCAATAAACCAAATAGTCTCTGTTTATTTAATAAAACACATAATAAAACAACTTTGTTACTTGGATGTGGAGGACATTGTTGCAGACCATGTCCACCATAACAGGGTGACAGCATTCAATGATTATCATCTTTTTCAGGCAGTATATTTGTAAAAGTGAAAATGCGAACAGTGCAGCAAATTCACGCATTGCCCTGTTCATGATTGCTGGGATGTGTGAGTGTAGTTAAAGCACTGCATCTTTTCATCTGACCCCAAAATCACTCCTCCATGTGTTTCGTGTTTTCTTCTGCATCTTCATGAACTTATGATGCTTGAGCAACCAAATCCCAAACAAATAAAGGTACCCGAACTGTGGCCAAACCATCCCCAGTCTTAAATGCATTCGCAATATCGCAACTCCTGGTTGAAAAAGGGGGCTCTTGAGAACCAAGGAGGGAGGGTGGGCGAAGGATATTAGCACTTCAAAGATCCATATCTAACAGAGTCTCTCAAATTCTCCTGCCTTGACAGGGGACTATCAGAGAGTAAGAGAGCAAGACGAGAATGGTAAAAAGTAATAGAGGTGGGAGGAGGAACAGAAAGTGAGAGGGAGGAATCGGAGTGAAGCAAAGTTCAGCCGTGTCAGAGAGGAACACAAAGTGAGTTCACCTGCTTACTGGAAGCAGGAGAAGCAGGTCACCTGTTCCACAGAGAGGAACGTGAAAAGAAATAGACAAAAAACAGCAGGAGCTGAAGAACTCAATGTTCATGTCACTAAAGTCACTAAAGTTTTAGACGCTGCAGTTAAACAGAACCAAATGTGTTGTTATGTTATTTTTGTCTTATAAATTAATAGAACCTAAATAGAGACATGACCACAAGTGCAAGGATGGCTATTTATGAAACCAGCTGAAAGTAAAAGTGTTGGGACAGAAGCGTCTAATGGGAGGCTTGACAATCACGACTCTCAAACTGCACAAGTTGAAATTGAGAATAGAAAATACACCTAAAATTGGGCAAAACTACTATACATTCGTAAATAGTTTTTTTTTCTTTTCTTTTTTTGCATTTACACATAAAAGATACATTTACATTTACAGCATTACAGCATTTCAGACGCCCTTATCCAGAGTGACTTACAATCAGTAGTTACAGGGACAGTCCCCCCCCCCCCCCCCCCCCCCCCCCGGAGCAATTTAGGGTTAAGTGTCTTGCTCAGGGACACAATGGTATTAAGCGGGATTTGAACCTGGGTCTTCTGGCTCGTAGGCGGGTGTGTTACCCACTAGGCTACTACCACCCTTTTCACATAAAACATGATGTTGTATGTGTAGAAGAAGGACTAAAGACAAAAATACATTTTTGTAAAACAACATCACTGAATGGAAACCCCAGTCATTTTGCCAGTTGAGCTTTATTGACATATCAAAAGTATTGTTTCAGTTTTATGAAACGCAGTAACTGAAATTCTCCAGAATCTAAGCACCTACCCTGGTCGTTAATAGGGTTCCAAAATCAGCGGTAATAAGGGTGAAAACAGCTGGCCTGGCAACAACCTTCTGTTGCCTTCTCTTATTGTACTACATCACCGTAGTACAAATCCCAGCAACACAGGGCCTCCAGCAATTAAGTGCTTAAGTGTTTAATCAGACAAATAATAATTGCGCAGAATCGGAATGTTTTTGACCAGAGGGGAGCCTGACACAGGAAAGGGAAACAGAGAATGGCTGGCAAAGCGAGATAAAGTGAGAGGAAATCGGGCAGAAAGAAACCAGAGAAATACATCTAGGAGGATGAGGGGAGCGGAAGGAGGCAGGACTAGATTTCGGAAGATGCAGATGGGATGAAAAACAGACGTAGAGAGCAGTAGGGAGGCGGACGAGGGGTCGAGAGGAGGTGAGCTGGAGGGTGAGGGCTTTACTGTGGCTTTGCAGGGTCTCTGAGGCCCAGCACAGGAGCCAGACTTCTGCAGTAGCAGAGGCAGGAGGTCAGACATTTTGTGTGATTAAAGCAGACACACACACACACACACACAGATACACACATGTACACACAAATTTACATTTACTTGGGGTTAAGTGTCTTGCTCATGGACAAAAACTGTCACAGGGTGGTAGTAACCTAGTGGGTAACACACTCATCTATGAACCAGAAGACCCAGGTTCAAATCCCACTTACTACCACTGGGTCCCTGAGCAAGACACTTAACCCTAAGTTGGGGGGGGGTGTCATTCTGGATAAGGGCGTCTGATAAATGCTGTAAATGTTAATGTTGTCACATTAACACATACAAACATCTCTACATAACCTCCAGTGCAAGGAACATATTTAGTATTTGTTGTATCCGGATAAAGTGAAGTGTGTTTGATGAAGAGTTGCCTCTTTCTACCTTCATGGCTGCTTTGTTCACTATTTTCATTAAAAGCCGCTTCATGAGATGCTCATTAACACGAGTGAATGACAAGAAAGTGTTCAGTATAAACCTTCAGGACTGACAGAAACCGTCCCCGTTGTCTAACCTATGACCACGTGTGAAAACCACATGTGAGAAGCCACTTGTGAAATGCTGCCATCAAGGCAAAATGTAAAAATCACTTCACACAGGCCAGTCTGTCAAACACACACACACAATGTACATACACACTCACTTTTAAACACATATACACAAACACAAAACCAATACATCTCTCTCTCTCTCTCTCTCTCTCTCTCTCTCTCTCACACACACATACACACACACAAACTCACTCACTAATTATCCTCCTCTCTTTATCTCACACACAGCTTCCCATGCCAGAGTATGAATGTCAGAAGTGAAAATATTAACAGACTGAGATTTTAAGTGGTGTGTGTTTGTGTGTGCATGGTCCAGGGTCACTGTTGAGCAGACAGGAGGTGTGTGTAGTAAGAGAGACAGTTCACTCCTTTGTCCTTGAAGGTCTGGCAGAAGAGCACAAAAGCACATATGTCTGCACACACACACACACACACACACACACACACACACACACAGCAGAGGGAGAACTGAATTAATTTATCAGTAGATTTGTCAAAGATGAATACATTATACGTATTCATACCTTTGAAAGAATTTTATGAGCATGTTTGTGTTACAGGTCCTCACTTGAAAGAATGTATCTTTAATGAAATTAATAAGAAATTGTGTGAACTGGGTCACATGGTTAGATTTAGGGGTTGGGTTTGGTTAATGTTTTTTTTACATTTATGTGTAATATAGTTATGATAGGCAGGATTTGATAGTGTTGTGTACAGAGAACCTCTGTGATGAACAGATTCTACGCTGGTGGAGAACCGCACGGGACTGGATCATTATCCTTACGCTCAATGCATTATGAGAAAGGTTTTAAAGTATAACTTAACCCTGAAGCAACCACATAGCTTATGCACAGCTGGAGAAGATGCATGATTTAGCATTTCATTGGGAAATAAAAAAAAGTTCTGGGTGGATGAAACGCAGGAGCAGGAAGTTTTAAAATAAAATGAGCACAGACTGGAGCGCCATTTTTATTTTTAGTTTACTGCCATTCAGCAAGATGCTAAGGGACCAACACCCTCCCAGCACTTTATTTGAGCTGTGTGTGTGTGTGTGTGTGTGTGTGTGTGTGTGTGTGTGTGTGTGTGTGTATATATATATATCAATCTGAGCTATACATGCTGAGCCAAAAGGTGTGGTGCCAATTTGTAACCATGGCTACCACGGATTTAAAGGCACCTTCACAGGGGTGCTTGAGCCTGACATCAGCTTTGCACTGACATCAGCAACTGTGCTGCGGTACATATAAAATGGGGTTGGACTGTAAAAGTATACATATTCAGAACACAAAAATCTGTTTCCGGTAGTATTTTACAAGGCTGTGATTAGAATACAATTACATTTTAAAATGATTGTAGATTATTTTGTATCTAATACAATATGAAATAATTATCTGCTTGGTGTGCTCAACTGTATCCTATAAACTGGGAAGTCCCATATTTTGGGACTTAAATTACATATTATCATCATTTTTACCTAATCCTGACAATAAAAAATCCTTTGGTCTCAGTGTAGTTTGTTACACTGTTATTGGTTTGTGATGATTGTAGAGGATTTATCTGTTAAGAGAGCAACGTGGATTTAAATAGTGGAGTTTTAGACAGAAACAGCAAGTGTGTGTGTATGTGTGAAAAAGAGAGATTGCTTAATATATGACCATAGTCTACAATGCCAGCACTGTTTTCATGGCACACACACACACACACACACACCCCTCCACAAACCTGACACTGTTAAATTTTACTCCTACCTTTCAACAAAGACTATGAGAAAAGAGGGGAAATGAGAAAGAAAGCGGAGAGAAATGGTGTTTTTGAACAAAGCACCGATTCAGCACTGACACTGCACCTGCCTAGTCTGGGAAACAACCAAACACACACACACTCATACACACACACACACACACAATTTACAGTATGTGGCATACACACATCTGTTCACACATATAAACACAAAATCTAAAATTTGAGGATAAAACAGTAGATAGCACATCTGTTCAAATGGATATGTCAGCTCACACACACACACACACACACTAACACACAAACTAACGCACAAGTAATGTTGATTGTCAGTGGCGCTGGTTAAATCATCAGTTAACAGCCATTACAGCTCTATTCCCCCAGTACTGAGTGCTTTGTAGTGTGTGTGTGTGTGTGTGTGTGTGTGTGTGTGTACCCCCCACACCGACACACACTCACTCACTCACACAGGGCAAATGAGAGATTAGTCACAATAGAGCATGTTAATGATGTGTCTCCTGCCAGCAAAACAAAAGCTGAAAAGAAAAAAAATGCATTTAGCCGGCAGAGAAAGGAAGGGGGGCGCAGATGGGTTCCGTGCTTGATGGTATGTTCTGAATACTAAGCAAATCGGATGAAATGAAACTTAGTCTCCCATGATGCACTCTTTCCCACCTCTGTATCATTCGTATATCTTTCAGTGCCTTATCCTAATTCGGATTTTCATTTAAAGGAGGCTGGGGGACGTTTAAATCGAGACTCAGCCCCCTCTGCTGGCCTGGAGGAGCAGTGACACCTAGTGGTTCCTGCACCAGAGTTCATTTCTTCACCCAAGGGAGTGGCCCCTGTCTAGTTGTCATGGCGAGATTCTGAACTGTAACAGTAGCACCTTTTCAATATAACGTACCTGCGATTATTTACTTAATTAGTTAATACCATTAATGAACCACACCCTTGAAATAAGAGCTGCATAACGTGGTGTCTCTTTGTTCTGAGGACATACTTATTAAAATGTCATCTCTCTGCTCCTTCATCGTACACAGAAAGGGAGAGAGGGGGAGAGAGAGCAGCGAGTACAGTAGCCTTGATCTCGCGTCGCCTCACCATTGCTGTGATGCGCGGGTGTCAAAGGAGTCAGGCGGGCCGCGCGCAGCCTGCTAATGACGTGGGGCGCGTGCACGCCGCTGAATAATGCATCGCGTTTTTCTGTCGCGCTTTTGTGCAGGATGCTGGATGCGCTGCCTGCCCGCAGTGCCTTGATCTGAGCTGTCCGGAGTCAACATACAGTGCAGGCCAAAAGTGTGTCCACACCTTCTCATTCAATGTGTTTTCTTTATTCTCATGACCATTTACATTGGTAGATTCTCACTGAAGGCATGAAAAGTTACTTACTTAACAAAAAAGGTGAAATAACTGAAATTAGGTTTTATATTCTAGTTTCTTCAAAATAGCCGCCCTTTGCTCTGATTACTGCTTTGCACACTCTTGGTATTCTCTCGATGAGCTTCAAGAGGTCGTCACCTGAAATGGTTTTCCAACAGTCTTGAAGGAGTTCCCAGAGGTGTTTAGCACTTGTTGGCCACTTTGCCTTCACTCTGCGGTCCAGCTCACCCCAAACCATCTGGATTGGGTTCAGGTCCGGTGACTGTGGAGGCCAGGTCTCCACTTTTTGTTAAGTACATAACTCCACATGTGTTCATTCATAGTTTTGATGCCTTCAGTGAGAATCTACCAATGTAAATGGTCACATTGATGTGATGTGTGTCCAAACATTTGAGCTGTATATTCCCCATTCAATTCACCCAGGCAAAACTGGGACAACGACTACTTAACTTATTGGAATAATGTGATTGTAGTGAATACGTAGCTGTAATCTGGGATCACAGTCAGTTTGTGTCAGGGGTCTTTTGTGCGGGCCCAGCGGAAGTTTTCGCGACCCGGGCCGGTTCAGGGATAAATCGCAGCAGCAGTGCTTGGTGGAGAGTTCAGAGCAACTCCAGCCCCGCTATTACTGAATTACCATCAGACTGCTAGACTCCGCGGGTTGAGGCGGCCCGAACCCGCGCCCGCAGCATCCTGGAGCCCCTCCGCGCAGCGGAACCGCAGCACCAAACTGCGCTCTGCTGAACTGGCTCAGTGTGTGTCTGCGTGTGTGTGTGTGTGTTGGGCAGCAGTGGAAATTTTGAATGTCTATGTGGAGGTACTACTGGGAGGGGTCACGGTTACGTCATTTCAGAGTTTGAAATGAAGACGTTGACGCTGTTAGCAGCGCGACACTGGCGCCATCTGGTGGCTGATAAATTAATCAATACATTTAAAGTGGGTACATATAATGGGGCAAAAAAGTATTTAGTCAGTCACCAATTCTGCAAGTTCTCCCACTTAAAAAGATGAGAGAGGCCTGTAGGTATACCTCAACTATGAGAGACAAAATGAGAAAAAAATCCAGAAAATCACATCCTCTGATTTTTAAAGAATTTATTTGCAAATTATGGTGGAAAGCAGGATTTTGGCAAACAAGCAGGATTTCTGACTGTCACAGACCTATAACTTCTTCTGTAAAAGGCTCCTCTGTCCTGCACTCATTACCTGTATTAATGGCACCAGTTTGAACTCATTATTGGTATAAAAGACACCCGTCCACAACCTCAAACAGTCACACTCCAGTCAAACTCCTCTATGGCCAAGAACAAAAGCTGTGTAAGGACACCAGAAACAAAACTACAGACCTGCACAAGGCTGGGAAGACTGAATCTGCAATAGGCAGCTTGGTGTGAAGAAATCAACTGTGGGAGCAATTATTAGAAAATGGAAGCCATACAAGACCACTGTTAATCTCCCTCGATCTGGGGTTCCACGCAAGATCTCACCCCGTGGGGTCAAAATTATTACAAGAACAGTGATAAAAAATCCCACAACCACACGGGGGGACCTAGTGAATGACCTGCAGAGAGCTGGGACCAAAGTAACAAAGGCTACCATCAGTAACACACTACGTCACCAGGGACTCAAATCCTGCAGTGCCAGACGTGTTCCCCTGCTTAAGCCAGTACATGTCCGGACCCGTCTGAAGTTTGCTAGAGAGCATCTGGATGATCCAGAAGAGGATTGGGAGAATGTCATATGGTCCGATGAAACTAAAATAGAACTTTTTGGTAAAACCTCTACTTGTCGTGTTTGGAGGAGAAAGAATGTTGAGTTGCATCCAAAGAACACCCTACTGTGAAGTATGGTGGTGGAAACATCATGCTTTGGGGGTGTTTTTCTGAAAAGGGACCCGGACGACTGATCCGTGTAAAGGAAAGAATGAATGGGGCCATGTATCATGAGATTTTGAGTGAAAACCTCCTTCCATCAGCAAGGGCATTGAAGATGAAACGTGGCTGGGTCTTTCAGCATGACAATGATCCGCCCTGGCAACGAAGGAGTGGCTTCGTAAGAAGCATTTCAAGGTTCTGGAGTGGCCTAGCCAGTCTCCAGATCTCAACCCCATAGAAAATCTTTGGAGGGAGTTGAAAGTCCGTGTTACCACGCGACAGCCCCAAAACATCACTGCTCTAGAGGAGATCTACATCTACAAATACCAGCAACAGTGTGAGAAAACCTTGTGAAGACTTACAGAAAACGTTTGACCTCCATCATTGCCAACAAAGGGTAGATAACAAAGTATTGGGATGAACTTTTCTTAGTGACCAAATACTAATTTTCCACCATAATTTGCAAATAAATTATTTTAAATATCAGAGGATGTGGTTTGTTGGATCTTAGTTGAGGTATACCTATGCTGCTCATAGTTGAGGTATACCTATGCTGCTCATAGTTGAGGTATACCTATGATGAAAATTACAGTCCTCTCTCATCTTTTTAAGCGGGAGAACTTGCAGAATTTGTGACTGACTAAAAACTTTTTTGCCCCACTATAAATCAGACCCCATTACATGTTTCACTCTTTGTTATATTGCAGCCATTTGATAAAATCTTAGTTAAATTTAAGTTCACTTTCAAATTTTCCTCCTTAATGTACACACAACACCCCATATTGACAGAAAAACACAGAATTTGTGACATTTTTGCAGATTTATTTACAAAGAAAAACTGAAATATCACATGGTCTCAATGATTCAGACCCTCAGCTCAGTATTTAGTAGAAGTGCCCTTTTAATCTAATACAGCCATGAGTCTTTTGGGAAAGATCCAACAAGTTTGGGGATCCTCTTCAGTTCTGGCAGGTTGGATGGTAAATGTTGGTGGACGGCCATTTTTAGGTCTCTCCAGAGATGCCCAATTGGGTCATTCAATAAGTCATGGAGTCGTTGTGAAGACAATCCTTCATTATTTTATATGTGTACTTAGGGTCATTGTCTTGTTGGAAGGTAAACCTTCGGCCTGGTCTGAGGTCCTGAGCCCTCGGGAGATGGTTTTTGTCCAGGATATCCCTGTACTTGGCTGCAATTATCTTTCCCTCAATTGCAACCGGTCGTCATGTTCGTGCAGAACAGCCCCACAGCATGATGCTGCCACCACCATGCTTCACTGTTAGGACTGTATTGGACAGGTGATGAGCAGTGGCTGGTTTTCTCCACACATACCACTTAGAATTAAGGCCAAAATCTTCATTCTCACCATCTGTGGAACTGTGCTCTTATGAACCTTAAGTGCAGCACATTTTTGTGTAACCTTGGCCAGATCTGTGCCTTGCCACAATTCTGTCTCTTCAGGCAGTTCCTTTTGCCTCATGATTCTCATTTTCTCTGACATGCATTGTGAGCTGTAAGGTCTTATATAGACAGGGGTGTGGCTTTCCAAATCAAGTCCAATCAGTATAATCAAACACAGATGGACTCAAATGAAGGTGTAGAACCATCCCAAGGATGATCAGGAGAAACAAATAGCACCTGAGTTAAATATATGAGTTTCACAGCAAAGGGTCTGCACACTTAGGACCACGTGATATTTCAGATTTTCCTTGTTAATAAATCTGCAAAAATGTCAATTCTGGGTGCTGCGTGTACATAAATGTGGAAAATATTTACTTAAATGGTTTTAGCATATGGCTGCAATATAAAAAAGAGCGAAAATTAATGGGGGGTCTGAATACTGTCCCTACCAACTGTATATTCGATTTTGTCTTGACAAGTGGACTTATTTCTGATGATATTTCTGATGAATAGTGTCGGCTTTTGTAACATCCCCTGTTCTGTAACCAAATAACATGGTATTTATTTCTGGAGATATCCTTCACTGTAAGAGAATTACTGTCTAAGGCCAATTTGACATTCGCAGACAATCTCTCTCTTTCTCTCTCTCTCTCTCTCTCTCTCTCTCTCTTCTCATCAGTCCTGTTACTCAAGCGGAGACAGGTGCTGTAATGCACCATACTGGACGCTAGATGGCGGTGTGATTGCATTTTAACGGCTGATGCTGACATTACGATTCTCAACAACGTGGCAGGTAATTCCGGCAGATATCGTTTGCTGGACATTAGTGTTCAGGTTGATTAAAAACTTTTATTGTTCTCCCCCATATTATTCTAATGATACGACAGGACAAACTCAATGCTGCCATTTGATGGCAACTGAAACTCTACTCTCTCAGTTGAACGGAGCAGTTTAGGTGAGAAAAATATCTTCACAGGGGCTCACCGGCTTTGTGAAACATTACAGGAAGATGGTGTCAACATTCATATAAGGCTCCACCTTCTGCTTCTTTTGTGCCTGTCTGACACTAAAACACATTATCACGTATTATCAATATTGCCATATTACAAACGGACAGAACAAATGTGTTTTCTTTTTTTATCAGAAAACGACGTGTTAGTTTTTTTTTGGAGATCGTTTCTTTTGTACTTTGTGTCTAAATAGGGGTGGTAGTAGCCTAGTGGGTGACACACTCGCCTATGAACCAGAAGACCCAGGTTCAAATCCCACTTACTACCATTGTGTCCCTGAGCAAGACACTTAACCCTAAATTGCTCCAGATGGGGACTGTCCCTGGATAAGGGCGTCTGATAAATGCTGTAAATACAAAGACTGGTTATTTAATATTTAAAAAAATCATTTATTTACTTCTACTCCGTTCTGATGTATTCGTAGTTTCAAAAAATGTGTGCGTTATTATTACAATATTCTCTCGCATATGTTATGGCTCCTGAATTAGCGTTTCTGTACGCCACGCCACGCCACGCCCACCCACTCGACCCTTCTCACTTTGTGAATGGAGTTAATTTTAGCAGCTCCCTGGCTCCGGCCACGCCCCCCGGCCCGTGCGCGCCCGCCCATTGGCCCGCGGCCAAGCTCGCAAGGTGCGCGGCGCTGGCTCGGCGGCCGCCGGTAACGCGCAGGTATATATACTGAAGGTGGGAAGCGCTCCCGGCGCCGCGGCTCCCCGTTCCACGCGTCTCGTGTCGGCTCTGGAGGGCGGCGTGCGTCGCCAGGTGTGCTCCTTGTCCGGTGTGTGTGTGTGTGTGTGTGTGTGAGGAGGGAGTTGTAGTAAATACACGGGCGCGCGCCCGCGTCGGGTGGCTCTCCGGGAGGACACGGGGACCGTCGCTGAACGCCCCGAGACATGAACTCCATCGACGCGCAGCTCCACCACGCCACCCCGCGCGACGTCAGCCCGCTCCCCAAAAGCGCGCACGAGGCGCCGGAGATGTCCTCCGTGTACTGCGACAACTTCGGCGTGTACCACCACCAGCAGGGGCCCGCGGGCGCCGGGCGGCCCTCCGCCGGGTACGAGTACGCGGCCTCCTCCAACCCCTACCTGTGGCTCAACGGGCCCGGGGTCAACTCCCCGCCGGCCTACCTCCACCCCGGGAGCAACGCGCCGTCCTTCGCGGCGCCCTCGTACGGCGCGCAGCGCCAGTTCCTCCCCGGCGCCTCCCCCGGCTTCGGCGGCCCGGAGCTCGGCTGGCTCTCCATCGCGAGCCAGGAGGAGCTGCTCAAGCTCGTGCGGCCGCCCTACTCCTACTCGGCGCTCATCGCCATGGCGATCCAGGGCGCGCAGGAGAAGAAGCTGACCCTCAGCCAGATCTACCAGTACGTGGCCGACAACTTCCCCTTCTACAAGAAGAGCAAGGCGGGCTGGCAGAACTCCATCCGCCACAACCTGTCGCTCAACGACTGCTTCAAGAAGGTCCCGCGCGACGAGGACGACCCGGGTGAGAGAAAACGTCACGACACGACACGTCAAACTCAATGCCGACATTGTACGGTTACAATGGGAGGGAGCGGTTTACAGGAGAGAAAAGGATCCTCACAAGTCTGCAAAACGGAGTGTTTCACTAAAAAATACAACAACAAAAAAATAACACTTAGAAGTACAGTATACAGTTCATTTTTGCGGTTCGACGCATGCGTAATAGCGTCTCTCTCCAAACGTGACGTTTCATTACTACGTTTCATTACTGTGAACCGTTACAAACCGAGCACCACGCACAGAGTGAGACGGGCCACTTCTTATTTTAATGCACGCTGTTCAACTGGAGGTGAAACAACGAATGGACGGTTAACAAAATATTAACAAAAAAAGTTTCTTTATTTAGTTTGGTTGTCTCTGAACCAAAAAAAAAAAAACCGGGCAGGTATAATAATGTACATTCGGTGTTACAAACGAAATAAAGTGTGACAGTACAGACGGAACAAGTCCCTGTTTGTAAATGCAATTTAAAAATAATACTAGGGCGTGAATTAAAGCGCTGGTAAATGATCCCGGTTGACGTGGGATTTAACATTTCATGTTTCGTCATGAAACGTTTTGTTTGCTATTTTCACGTTTGCTATTTTAAACTGAAGGTAAAATAATGAATGAAGTGTAAGGTGTAAAAATGTTATGGGGGGACCCGAATTGTACCCGGATGCCCTTTGAACTGGTAAATCGAGGGGCACGAACCATGCAGGCGAAATTATGTCTAGAGCCAAAGTTATTATTAAAAAAATTATTAGAATAACACCAAACACACAACCGCATTTAGAAACGTTGTAAAAAAAATACCGATCGCTGCGTATTGCTGTCATCCGTGGGTTTATAGAAAATAAAGTTAGATCAAGCAGGCAGAATGTCACTGTCGTGAAAATGTAGCGATATTAAAATATATATTTGATCTCGCTGATAATAATAATAATAAAAAGAAGCGGCTGCAAGGCTGGCTCCTGTCCTTGACGTGTCTCGATCTCTCGCCCCGTCGCAGGGAAAGGCAACTACTGGACGCTGGACCCGAACTGCGAGAAGATGTTCGACAACGGGAACTTTCGCCGGAAGCGGAAACGGCGCTCGGACTCCGCCGCCGGGGCCGCCAAGGCAGAGCCGGCCGGCGGGACCAAGCCCCCCGACAGCCCGCAGCTCGGCGGCCCCGCGTCCCCGGAGCCGGAGACGCCGGCCGAGGCGCACAAGAGCGCGGGCCCGTGCTTCAGCAGCTTCTTCGGCAGCATGTCCGCCCTGTCCCCCGCCCCGGCCGCCAGGCAGCCCCCCCTGGGCCTGGCCGGCGAGCTGTCCAGCAGGAACATTTCCGCGCTGAGCCCGTACCAGGCGCCGGACGGCGAGCAGGGGAACCGGGGAGGCTACTACGGCGCGGGCGGCCAGAGCGCGCAGTTTAGCGGCCACTTCTACAACAGCTTCAGCGTGAACAGCCTGATCTACCCGCGGGAGGGCGCGGAGCTGTAGGACGAGCGCTGGGAATAAACGTCCCTTCACTGCACGGGAGGGTCTTCATCTGGCAACCCAGCCAACGAACCTTTTCATCTAACGTGTGTTATTACTCTTCTTACTGTTGCTCTTGTTGTCATGATGTGTTTTTACTCAATAACCGCAGGCTATTAAACTCACAAAAGTTTACGTTCTGAAGGCACCTTAGGTAGGGGAGTAGCACCAAAGTTACTGAATGCGGATAAAGTGTTAGGGGAGCCGTAACCATGGCTACTGTGCGGAGGTGGCCAGATGTTGGGTTAAACCCCCCCATCCCCACCGCGAGACTGAGGTCCGACATCCAGCGACGGTCGTTCGGGAGAGTTCGGGAACCGGCAGAATCATGGACTTCTGAAGGTTCTGAAACCTTCTCCATGGCAAGTCCATCAGAACCAATTATGCGTGGCACTGATTTCTCTGTCGGTGTTCTCACACAGACACACACACACGTCCGGAGAGAGCGTTTTTTACACTGCACAACACAACATTTTCAAACCATTTTCTAGTATTTGTATTTTGTATTATTCGATTTTGTACATTCTAATCAAGTACATCTTATATTTATATTAAATTATGGCTAGAAACATGTTAGAGATGTGTGATTTCCTCGCATTCATGCAACCAATTTACAACTCCGTTTTTTTAGCGCAGTGAAACACGGAAGGATAGAAAAAAATCTAAAAAATCAACAGTTTCTGAACAAATTTATTTCAGATGAATGAATTCATTTTTAAACCGTGCCCGAGCAGCTGAGGTCAAATATCCCCACGCCTATGGGCTTATATAAGTTAAAGAATTATAATAATTAAAAGAGGAAAAAGCACTATTAATGTGTAAAAATTCTATTAAACAAAATGCTGTGATATGAACATGCTGCGTATATCGTTCTTTAACATTGTTTCCACGACACAGAATCTATAGAGAGAGAAGAAGAGAAAGAAGGAAAACGATCAGTTCATGCTATGACCTTTAATTTAAGTCCAAGTGCCAGGTTATTATTATTATTATTATTACTGTTATTATTATTATTATTATACCGGGTATTACTATTAACATAAAGTTCGTGATGCCCTTTCTTTACTTCTGGTCTCCTTACATCGCGCTTCTTAGTGAGTATCAATTTCCTCAGGAATGTATTAGTTCAGAGGAAAATAGTCTCTGTTTATAAATGCCATGTAAAAATATGAATAAAATACGACTTAAAGCACTAATAAATCATCCAGGTTAAGGTGTGATTGAAAATATCTTGTCAGACAGACATAAATGTACAATTATTTTTTGATTAGGTTGAAGGGCCATGAATTTTCACACACAAACCTAAAAAAAAAAAAAACAGAGAGCCTTCAGGTGAGCATTTAAATAGCAGAAGAGAAAAGCAGAGAAAACCCCCTGGCCCATATTCAGAGAAGGAAACCCCCCACCCCGGAGGTTATATGAAATTACTAATTTCATAATAAATGCCCTGAAAAGGGAAGCGGGTCCTGTGGGTCCTGCGGTCCTCAGCGAGAGAGGCAGTTTTTGCCACAGAGGAACAATGGCACCATTGTCTCCCTCCATCCCCGTCATCAGAGGGGTAGAAAGGAGGACAGGGTAGCCCTTTCCCATTTTCTCAGTCTTTCTCATCCTGCCTGTCTTTGCCCAAAATCTCGTTGGATTGGCAATGGTTGCTTCAGGATAAAAAAGCTCCCACTCCCACCCTCCCACTCTCACACCGAGAGGATTGTAGTGCCACCCGCGTAGTGGGCTTCCCCGAGAAGGTGTGTGTATTCGGTCCGTGGGAGAGTGAATAATATCACATTGCCACGAGATGTGCACAATCTGTCCATATTTCACTCTCAATGAAGGCTCATGCAGGTAGTTGGATTGTAGGAGGGTTTAAAATGTTAATATAAAAATATTTGAACAGCAAAATAGAGGCTATTTTGAGGAATTTGAGGTTTTACTGACTTGTTCCACGGTTAACAACGATCACAGGCCAAGGCTGTGCTATAATAAACCAAAACACCCTCCAGTCCATCTGGGGGTGGTTTCCGGTCACCAAATCTCACACGGACAGCAATGTTTGACCCAACGTAGCGGATGCTGTAGTTAACCCATCACCCTTGGCGAGCAGTGGGCAGCCATGAAAGGCGCCTGGGGAGCAGTGTGTGGGGACGGTGCTTTGCTGATATAGTTCAGTATAGTTCTTACAGTTCTAAGAGGGCAGAGGTTGTTATCAGAGAAACGAGCTGGCTGGCACCGACAATTTATTTATTTCTTTATTCCCGCTGCATTAATCAAATAATTTTTTTTTTCTTTTGCTGTCGCAGAAACAATAATGATTACATGAAAAATTTTCTTTTTGTTTGCATGTTTGTCACAAATAAATGTCTCAGATCATTAAACTAACTTAACTTTGTGGCCACATTATAGCATTTTTTTCACCTTCAGATCATGTTTAGTTTGCATAAGTTTGGCTATTTTTATTGATTTATTCTTTAATAATTGCAATTTCTAAATCTATATTTAAGTATCATAAACGCTGCGTCTCAAGACGTTGAGGAAACTGAGTAGCTAGAAAGTAACTAGACAGTTACTGCTTTGCTGACCCCGATACGTTTCTTTACTGATGCACCTGTTTTCACATGCAAGCATTCCCAAATAAGGAATCTGATGGAGAGCCAAACTCTCAACCACAGTTCTTAGAGAAGGGAAAGGGAAAAAAAAATTAAAGTTTTCGTGGCTCCTCTGTAACCATGCCGACATATGCTGCCACCTCGCATGGAAGGATGGGATTTTTAGATGTTGTTATTTAAAGGTACTGTGACACCACACATTCCTGTCACCTTCCTGGAAGTAAGGTCAGGTAACACAAATGTGTCTAGAAGTAATGTTGTCAAAAAGGATTGATTCTCATATACTAATCGATTCAAAAAGTTTGTATTGATTTCAATATCATTTAGCACTGGTATTGATATTTATGTTCCAGTTTTGCATCTGCCAATTCACAGAAATCACCGGCAGACTACAAAAATTTTCAACAGGCCACAAACTTTTCCATAGCCTGCTGTTCTGATTTTGACCAGGAATACAGATGTCCTCTGGGTGGGGTGGTGCCGGGCAGTAGGCAGCCGCCAAGTCATGGTAACATGGAGGAACAGCTTGAAGTGAGGGTGACGCCAGTGGTGATGGTGGCAGAGGCTGAAGACACTAGTGGTGAGAATGAAGGCCCCACTCCAGCACTAGACCAGCTGACCAGGAGAGATGGGGTTCGTGGACGGCAAGCCATGGATAGCCCAGGATGACCGGTAAGGTGATGATGGAGGTGATGAGCAATGTGACAGTGTGATCTGGTGAGTAATGGGTCCAAAACCAACCGATGGCAGTAATGTGGACTGGACAGGTGCACGAGAGGGACCCTGTGTTTTTTGGCAAAGTCGATGTCCCAGAATTCACAAAAGCGGTGGTTTTGCTGTTCTGTGTCCAGCCGTGCAGGAAATGGTGAAGATGACGTGGCTGTGGTTCCAGCTGATCTGGCCACCCCGTTCAGCAATGAAGGGCATTTCCCGGACTGACTGGGCTAGTGGCGCGAGGTTGGGCTGGAGACGCGCTGTACGCGCATAGGCCATACTGGTGTCTTTGTTGGCCATGAGGGTTGGGTTCCCCCAAACTGTCCCAGCTGCCCACTCAGCAGCTTGTCCAGTCAGGAGCAACATGAGCAGGGCAATGTGGCTCCAGCAGGATGGGTACCTGAATAAAGCATCGCCGGTCGCCTCCGGCGACAGTCGTTCAATGACCGTGGCTTGCCGGGACACCTGGTCACATAAAGCAGCGAAATCCTCTGAGTTAAAGTTGGGCTCACAGAGATGAAGGAGGAGATGAAAGAACCCAATGGCAGAGTAGCGCAAACAGGCGAGTGAATCTGAACCGGTTTGATCTTTGAACCGGCTGCAACACCCACAGATGTTGGCGTTCACAAAAACAGACAAGAGGAAGGAACAGGACAACAAGGTTATGGTCCGTCTTACTGGGGTGAGCTGAGCCAAGGTTGGATGCAGGACTGCACATTCCAAACCATGACAGAGCACCGACCACAGATGCGCTGCTGATCATATACAATCACGTCACTTGTTTCCGTGTTCCTGGAGCACGTGTGTGGTGTCACGTGACAAAACCACAGGGGAATCTCTTGGGGGCAGTGAGAAAGCGACCGAGGTCAGTATGCCGCACAAATAACGAGCAGCCATCTTGAACATTGCTTGCTCATTGCAGATTCATCTGTTTGCTGCTAAGCCTTTCCAACACCCTGTAATCCTGGCCAGGGCCAACAGCCTGCTTTTGACTTCTTTTTTGGATTGCCCTTGTCTGTTCTTTGTTTGCCCGGATGTTGCCGACTATTCGCTCCGCCCCTGACGACTCTACTACCCCAGCCCCTGACGTTCCAGTTCGCTTCTTCATTGACCCATGCTGCCTGAACGCCTCTACGCCATCACCCTCTGCCTACTTACTAGCTGCACCTCCCGCTGCGGAGCTCTCAGCCATATGCATGCCCCTGCTATCTCTCCCTTGCTTTATCTCTCCTGCAACACACACTGCTTCATCCCATGGCTCTCAGCACACCTGCAGCTTCCACAGTGGAATGCTCAGCAGAATGGTATTGTTAAAATTGGGGAATCCCGTTGTGTGTATCTGGAAGCACTCTTCAGTTCTTCACACAGGGCAGGTCTTCACACACACATGGACCCCTACAAAAAAAAAAGAAGAATAATCAAATGCATACACTAAAAATACATACAACAACCCTTTATATTTTTGAAAATAAACAAAACATCTGTCAAATTGTGGTCACAGATGTCATATACTGTGGCATTTCTTGTTGAAGTTGTAGAAAATGACAGATCAGGTGGTGTTGGTCTGGACAGTATGGACAAACATCTCTGCTGGTTCAAAGACAGATGGTACAGGTCTGTGTTTTTTTCTGCTCTGGGGTAGAATTACCACAGGTACTCTGTTATTGGTTTCGGTTTTGGTGTGAAGTCCTCTTTGTCTTCTGAATCACTACTGTTTGCTTTATCATCTGGTCTGAAGAGAGCTTCTTTTTCCTGGTAAAGCTGACAGATATATATAGACAAACCTCTGTGAAGTTTACAGGTTTGTCTACAAAGGCAAATTTCTGTTGACTTTATCATACAGTTTGTCATTCTGGTTTGGCCAAAATGAAGAATTGTAATTAAAAGGCAAATTAGAACATACAAATATCAAAATTTTAAAAGTCACATTTATCACACAATTGAAAGGGACACTTGTTAACCAGGGTTAAACTGGCCTCTGCGTGCTCCACTGAAGTCTCCATTAACCACACCTATAAGCAGGAGATGGGGAAACAGGGGAAGGGCCACACCCCCCGATAAAACCACCTGTGCCGCCATCTTCTCGCTTAGTTCAGAACCGCTCTTCGCCGAGCTAAGCAGCACCAGGGCGAGGCAGCGTATTGTTCCTCTTCCTCAGGGAAGAGTGGTTATATGATAACTGTTCCCTTTCAGTCAATTACAACACAAGAAGTATGGGACATACAGTACAGGCCAAAAGTTTGGACACACCTTCTCATTCAATGGGTTTTCTTTTCATGACCATTTACAGTGGTAGATTCTCACTGAAGGCATCAAAACTATGAATGAACACATGTGGAGTTATGTAAAAATGCACAAAAGAATGTGGCGTCACTCAAGTAGCAGCCATGCAGATGTCCCCTCTGACACTCCCCGAAAAATGGCCCAGAAGGTGATCACAGCTCTGGTAGAGTGTGCCCTAACCCCCTCCGGCGGGACCAAATCCCTGCTATTATAAGCCAAGGAGATGGCCCCCACAATCCAATGCAACAGATGCTGCATTGACAGAGGTTGGCCTTGTGCTGGTTTTGCGAAACAGACAAATTGCTCGGAGAATATACGCCCACAATGCTCGCACTGGGCAGAGCAGATGAAGAATCCTCTCCACAATTGTCGCAAAAGCAGCTGCAGATAGAGAGTGCAGCTCAAAAGCCAAAGACATCCCTTTAATCCCATGACAAGCTGAAATAGCTGCCAAATAAAACTTATAGTTGACAATTTGCCCAGCATGGCCAAATTATTAGCTAAATTCTTTGACCTCTCAACAGATCCCTTTCAAGAGGGAGACACCATGTGTCCACTGAGAGGCTGATGATCTCTGCATATCATGGTTTTGAGGGCCAGCAAGAGGCCACCAGAATCAAGGTCAGCGCGCCCTGCCTGACCCTGTCCAGCTTTGGTATGAACAACTCCACTTGGGGGTGAACATTTTGCCAAATGTGAGCTAATGCATCCATGCCAAGGGGTGCATTGAGGTCCATCAGCGAGAGGACAGTGCATGGATGCAAGCAGACATACACCTGCCATGCCAAACCAATCCCAAATTTGATTCACCACTTGTTGGTGGAGATTCCTGCTGTGCTGGGGATAGCAAGGTCTTTTTCATATTCACTAAAAACTCCAGATGCCACAGGTGCGACAAGACAGCAACTGTATGCTGCTGTGTGTTGATGTTTGATGGCAAAATCACCACCAGATTATCCCAATACACAAGAACGTGGATGCCCTGGCATGAAAGCGGCCCTGGTACTGCTTCCAGACATTTCGTAAAAAAGCCAGAGACAAGCTGAAGGGCATGGTATTTGTACATGACCCCCTCCAAAGCAAACTTGAGTAACTGGGTTAATCGCGATATGAAAATACATGTCAGTCAGGTCTGTCCTTGTCTGTCATTGTTGTGAACCAATCCCCCAGGCTGCAAGCCTTATGAAATGGCAAAGTGTTAACATTTTGAAATGGTACACATGCAGGTGCTTGTTTAACACAAAATTGGAGGTGAACTGGCATCTCTCTTTGGAACCACAAAATAACGGCTGTACCAGCCACTGTACCATGCATTTGTGGAAGAAACAGGCTGGTCTGTTTGTGTAAGAGGCCGCATATTTTGTCTCAAAAAATCTCCACACCACTGCCTTAGACCTGAGTCTGAATCACACCATTCAGGAGGATTCAGGAGCTGAAAACAAACACAGGGATCAATGTCACAGTCCACATTGATGTGGCAGCACATCCTGTTGCTGCATACTGCTTTTTACGGAGTCCAGATTAAGTTGGATTAATAAGGACTCCTTAATAGGTGGCTCATCTGTCTGTCTACATCCGTCCTGTCATCCGACATGGCAATGGTCCTGGACTGTTACCTTACCACAGGGTGAATGGTTCTGGGAGCATGCAGGCCCTCCAGCATTCCTCCCACCTTCCACAGGGAGGTGGTCCTGGACCCTCCAGTGACCCAAACACAGGGTGGTACCTTCAGGGCACTTGCAATCCTGCTTACTTGACCATTGCTTGATCCTCCAGCATCCTTCCCTGCTTCCTGTAAGGAGGCAGTCCCAGAACATCCAGCAATCTGTTTGCCAGACACAGGGCGGTACGTGCAGTTGGGTTCTCTCCCTTCAAAGTCCTGGCTGGCTCCACCTACCACCCTGGGGACATTTTGGCATCCTGTCTCCCTGGAGGCTGACGCACCTGTCCTGCCCTCCATACCAGCCATACAGATGGTTGCAGTGTCATTGACTGGAGCTGGAGAGGCGGGTTCCTCGCGAGACACGACCGGTATTGCAGTTGCTGGCTGGCCCTCTTCCACCAACTTCTCTTTCTCTCGTCTTCACACGCACAAACCAGGAAGTTTGGGGAAAACACAAGAGCAGAGCTTTGGATTATACAGCGTATGTGTGTTGGTGAGTGCATATCCTGTGAGTTCACTCATCGCGACCCTAGGTGCTCTCTCACAATGTCTTCTTTTGCCGTCACTGCTTATTTGGGCTTCTGATTTAGGAATCAGAAACTAACTTTAAGAAACCAAAGTGTATGCCAAAATGACAGGAACCAAACCATAAACTCAAGGTAAGAGATACAAATTAATAGATCAGCAACATCCTGTAGCTGCTTGGTTTCGAATTGGTTTCAGCTGAGAGTGATCAGGACTCCTTAATTAGGTGCATGAGCACCGGCTGTGTGAGCCCAGGGGCCCCTGGGTGTCACAAAACTAATATTCATATCTGTACCAGCAGGGGAGTGATGGAGGATCACCTGTGGGGTTGGGGAGTTCTGTGCCAAGATGCGCCGGGACCGGGATATGACCCCAGAGTAGTGGTTGCACGGTTTCTGTCCAGTGATACGAGCCCTGTGGTATGACGTTGACCCCTGGGTGATCTGCGAAACCTATAAGTGGCAACGCAACTTTCCTCCGGTGGAAGAGGCCAACGGGAAGTCACCGGCCAGTAACTGTGCTGCCAGGACTGCCTCGTGGGGAATCCGCCTCTCCAGCCCTGGTCACGGACACACCTACCCTGTGCCCGGCAGCGCAGCACCAGCGCCCCCGCCTGCTGTAGAGAGCGTCCACCACCCTTCATGGCACACGCCCACCACCCTCACCAGCAATGCACCCAGCTCCCTGTGGGAAGTACCCAGGGTGTCTGGACTCTCAGCAGGTACATGCCAACCCTTCCTAACATCCTGTGGTGTGTACTTAGTTGCTCTTGCCTCGCTCACAGACGCAGACAAAATCAACACTATCAATACTATTGCGTCTGACTGGCTCAGCGTGGGGCTGGGGCAGAGCCTTGTGGCAACGAGGAGAGACAGACAGAATAGGTTACCAGGACTTCCTGGAGCTACTGAGGGAGTTTGATCAGCCAGAGCCCGAGCCATGGATCAAACCCTGCCCCACCACCACACCCAAAACCAGTCAGGATCAAATACAGGAAGATGCCATGGTGTGGGACGCAGCACTGGCAGGTTTCAAGAGGGTCACGCCTCCAATGTTCCTGGCTGCACCTACTGAGGAGGTCCCAGAGAGTCCAGAGGGAGAACCAAAAAACTCTCTCTTTTGTCTGTCTGTGTGGGGGGGTGGTGTTCTTATGTCGCCCCCACTTTCACTCTTTGTGTCCCCCCAGAAGGCATCCTGGCAGCGGAGCAGAACCCCAGGGAGGTAGTAGTCTAGTGGGTAACACACTCGCCTATGAAGCAGAAGACCCAGGTTCAAATCTCACTTAATGCCATTGTGTTCCTGAGCAAGACACTGGTTGTATGGAACTTCGGAGCAGCCGGTTAGTGCTGCAACATTTTTATGTGGACCCTGCAATTTAGGTGTTTGGCTGTTTTAAGTTCTGGAAATCGTTTGTTTATATTCTGCCCTTTTGTTTTCTCTGATGTTGGCCCTCGTGCTGGTTTTGTTTCCTCATATTAATAAGTCATGGTTACCAGTATGTCCTGCCTCTGCGCTTGACAGATTTTTCTGTTTAGGAATATATTTTGTTTGGAATATATTTTGTTACATGATTTTAATAAACTGTTTAACACTGACTGGTTTTGCCATCTTTAAAATGGATTTCAAACTTCCAGTGATTTTGTTCAATATGTGTTGCATTACTTTCTTTTCAACAATAACAGCGTTTCTCGTTTGTGATTAACTCATCAGACGATTTCAAATTGCATGGAACATATCACGCTCCACACAGTAAACTGATTGTCATTGTGATGCACAGCACCTCAGCAAATCCGAATTCGAACTGGCAATCTTCTGATTGCGGGGTCGCTTCCTTAACCGCTAGGCCACCACTGCCCCATTCCAGCTCCCAGGGGTAACGAAATTATTCCCCCCACTAAGGGTTACTGCCACCACCCTTTTTTATAATCTGGTCAGGTCCAGATACCACAGCACACCAGGGATGTAGAAAGCTGCCGTAGCTTTATTACATAATCACCACAAATCAGTTGCTCCCTTTCCCTGGGCAAAACCAATCACAGTGAGAGCGAATGAACACACTTCACTTCAAGACCCATGGTCATTTACACTGCAATTAATAAAAGTGGGAGAGCACATTTCAAATACCGGACACACAGTCGTAATCACTGCCATTACCGACCACAGATCTCCCTAAAAAGATGCTCAAATGCATATTCCACACCACTCGTGAAATTGAGCTCTCATTGCCCTTCTAACCCCGCCTCCAATGTCCCGACTTACTGTAAAACACATACACACATCAATCATTTATAATGTTAGATATTTAAAATCCCTTTCCTGGTGCGGGCCGAACAACCCCCCCCCCCCCAACGCTCAGTCTGGAAGGAGCTTACCGCAAGGAGGACAGACCTTTGTTTTACTCTGGGAACTTTGTTTATTCAGCTGCACACTTTGACGACTGCACACTTTTGACACTTTCACTCTCTTTCGGCTACATTTGCCATTCGTCCAGTCCTGTGGTCCCACCACACTGTTGCAAAAGCTGCCTCTCTTCTGCCTGTCTCCCCAAAACTCCTGGGGGTCACCAACGCTCCAGTCTCTGGCTCACTGACTGTTGTCCAACCCAGCAGGTCTGCGCATGTGTCTTCCAGCAGCTACCGTGACATTAACTGATGGAGCAGAGTCTGGGGTTGCCAACAAACCGCAGCCTTTGTGATTTATAAAATAAATGCCGTCTGATTTATGAAATCCCCATGATAACGTACCTTGCTCAAGGGGCACATTGACAAATTTGAAATTTGAAGCCGCAACCTCCCAGTTACGAGTCCGTTTCATTATCCGCTTGGCCACCACTGCACCAATTATAGAACAAGTCTTGAATTTGTGTGTCATCCAATTAAAGGTCTTAAATTCGGTTATTTTCTCAGTGAGTGTCTCAGTTGTATGTGCTGTTGACAGTAGACATTGCGTTCAAGGAAGAAAAGCGTGAATCAAACACCAGCGTGTTTTTGCAGATGTTGATGTAGAACGTTTAAACCGACTCATTTTCCCACATATTTCCTTTCCCACATGACTCAACCTCTTCTTGGGTCCCCCCGGAACATTGTGTTTTTTTTTTGTCTTTTTCTTATCCTTGCAGAGCAGGATCCTGTCACACATTTACTCTCCCGTCCAGACTCCTGACTGGCTTTTTGATCTCTTGTCTAGTGTATTCCTCCTTACCACAGTGTTAAAATGTCTTTTAACTTCTCAATGCATTAATGATATTTGGGCTGAACTTTGTATTTGTATTAATTCAGACATTTTAATTCAAATAAATTACAACAAGCTTTGTGACAGTAGAAGGCCTGGGGGACTGATAATTAAACATTTGTCACAAACAATGCTCTGGGGGTCAAATGGCATTGCTGTCCCCACACTGAGCCAACCTCCCATCAGCTGGCCTACCTGGCAGTCTGCTGCTGGTGGGCATGTTACCGTGAAATGCATCAGTCAGGGGAGTGTGGTGTAGGCGAGAGGTCCCAGCCGAGACAAAAGGGCAATTGGGTCAGCATTTAGATGCAGGCAGAGGGACAGACGCCTTTGTTAGAGTGCAACTCTTTCCCTCTTTGGCAACTTTGAAACTGACAATTAGAGGGGACTCAAATGATGAGGATGCCTGTGATAGTGCGTAGAATATGAGCACCGGACAACTCACAGCGAATCCACAGCAAGTGAAAAGGACCTTTGTTGTGATGGGATATAGAGCAAAAGAGTGAGTGAGAAAAAGAGTGAAATGAGAAAGACAGTTAGAGTGTGTGTGTTTGTGTGTGTCATTACAGTTCATACTGTATCACAGGCTCATTACCTTATGTCACCTCTAAGGACCTGAAGCCCTAACTGCATAAAGCGTCAATCATTTTCTTATGGATGCATATGTTGGAGTTGCATTGTTATGGTATTTGATTATTAATATCTATGTGTGTGTGTTTTGTGTATGTTCAAAAGTTTGAGCTAACCTGTTCTACTAAAATGAGGAAAACAAGCTGCTGCTTAGTTATACAATTATACATACTTTGCTGAGGTTCAATTTACCATAATAATTCAATTTACCATAATAAAAATTTAAAATGATTATGTTATGTGCTATTATCCAATAGCACATTCAACTAGATCTATATATACACACACACACACAGACACTCACATATATTATTATTATTTCCACAAATGACACTCTTACCCTTATGGTAAGAACATAATTTAATAGCATTTAATAGCGATGTGTGGAATTCCCAGCACCTTTTCACTGGGGGTTTAAATTCTTCTTTGCTTTTGCATCATTCACATGAATGATGTGGATATTTTATGAAATGAAGTCATGTTTAGACCTGCCTATTACAGTTTTTTCAATCGTTTACACAAAATTTTGACAACAGGGCTAATTCTTCTAAACACCACACCCGATTTGCAGAAAACCAGAGGCTGTTGGCAACACATTTAAGCCAAAACCATGAACACATTTATAAAAATAACATTTTGTTCTTGTGTCACTCACAAAGCCTGATTGCACACTGTTTTCAGTCCGTTACACACGACTGTGCAAAATTCAAAAACCCTTTTTGTCAGAGTGCTGGATTTTATTCCGAACTCTACCATAATATCTTCATCTGGCTGGATCAGGCCGTAAGATTTCATCTACATCACAGGCCATGTCTTCCTTAGAATCGCCATGTGTGATGAATCCACCCCTCACAGAAGCACTGGCCTGCTGCATGGCCTGAGTGGGGGGCACACGGTCATAGGGCTGAAGTTCATATACCTTCCACACTTAGTGCAGAGTAAAATTTCTCTGTTGGGTTAAGGAAGGGGGAGTATGGTGGTGATGTCACCCCTAGCTGCCTTAGCACATTGGTAATCGCCCTCTGTCCAATTACATTTCTCCCTCTTCTTCTAGTCAATATGAGATTCAATCCGGCCTCATCTACAGTCACCGGACCTGAACCCAATGGAGATGGTTTGGGGTGAGCTGGACCACGGAGTGAAGGCAAAGGGGCCAACAAGTGCTAAACACCTCTGGGAACCCCTTCAAGACTGTTGGAAAACCATTTCAGGTGATGACCTCTTAATCAGAGCAAAGGGTGGATATTTTGAAGAAACTAAACATGTTTTCAGTTATTTCACCTTTATTTGTTAAGCACATAACTCCACATGTGTTCATTCATAGTGTTGATGCTGTCAGGATTGACTACAGCTGGGCTCATCACCTGTGGCGTGTAAATGCCAGAAAATTCCGCCCCTTCGGAAGGGACGGCATTTTCGTGAACGTTAGTGTGTATTTGTGTATTTCAGTTCACGCCACACGCCTGTGGTTTTATTTTAGTTGATTCCTCTTTATTTCCCATTCTTGGCCACCGCGCCATTGTTTATTTGTATTTATTTATTGTTTATTAATAAACGACATGGACGATGACGACGACGAGAGCACGGGAGACGCGAGTTGGGCTCCGCCCATCGCGCCCGTCCCCGATCGTCGCGAGGTCCGTGGGGACCCACTTCACTTCCTGGGGGGTAAGCGACGACCACAGCGGCGTTCCTCCAGCGAGGAGGTGGGCAGAGTACTGCCCATGGGAGATGATCGCGCCATGGGTCCAGGGTGGACGACCCTTGGAGTGACCGGTGGGAGGACACGGATGACGAAAGCGGCGATGATGTTTATTTTCTTTAGGCAGTCTGTGCCGGCATGGCTCCACCCATTGCTTGCGTCCGAGATCATCGCGACATCTGTGATGACCCACGTGACTTCCAGGGGTATGAGGAGTACGAGGTTGACATGGACGACGACCAGGATGACGCCGTTTGGGCGGTTGGTGCCGGGATGGCTCCGCCCATCGCGCCGGTCCAGGATCGTCACGAGGTCCATGGAGACCCACGTCCCTCCCAGCAGTGTGGGGAAAGCTGGTTGAAGAGGGCGACGGGAGGTCACCAGCCAGCAACTGCGCTGCCGGGACTGCCTCGCAGGGAATCCTCCATTCCAGCTCCGGTCGCCGACCTGCCTTCCCTCTGCCCGAACGTTCCCCAGCAAAATGGCAGTGCAGCACCAGCACCCACACCTGCTGGAGAAGATGTCCACCCCCTTCACGCCACACACCTACCACCATCTCCAGTGACGTGCCCAGCCTAGTGTGGGACAGCCCAAGGGTCCCGGGACCCTGCAGTGGGGCAGCAGACGCAGATGAGATACTACCATCCTCGCGTGTCTGCTTGGGTCAGCATGGGGCTGGAGCGCAGCCCTCTGGCAGCAGGGAGAGACCGACAGGAGTTTTCGGGACTTCCAGCAGAGACTGAGGGCAGAGTTTGATCGGCCAGAGCCTGAGCCAGGGATCGAACTCTGCCCCTCCACCACATCCAGTCAGGATCCGGGGCAAGAAGACCCAGCACTGGTGGGCAATGAAAAGGTCGCACATCCCGAGATCCTTGCTGTGCCCCCAGAGGAGGTCCCGGAGAACCCAGAGATGGAGCCAGACGACCCTCTCTTCTGTCTGTCTGTCTGTGTGTGTGTGTGCATTGCATTTGTGTCCGTATGTCGACCCCACTTCCCCTCTTTATGTCCACCAGATGGCGACCCAGCAGCGGAGCCGAACCCCAGGTAGGGAGATCCTAACCTAACTGCACTGGTCCAAGGCAAGGTGGACGAGCCCCAAGGTACCCCTAAGTCCAGCTGGGGAGGGTGGTCCCCAAATAATTTTTTGGGGGGGTGCAGTTTGGTTTGGGGGCTCCTCCTGAGGGGTGGGTAGGTGGGGAAGCGACAGAGCTGGATCCTCCGGTAGGCGGTACGGAGGGCGGGCCAGGCATGGGCCTGCGTCCGCCTCCAGAGGGGTGGAGCGCCATAGAGCCCCCTGGTAGGCATGAGGACCCAGCTGGGACAGGCAGGAAGAGGGCCTGCTTGTCCCAACGGACGCAGAAGGGGCTAGCTGGATGGTCTGGCAATGCCCCCCACCCCCGGCACCAGGGCCGTGCAGCAAGAGGGGCTGCATGGACTCAGAAGGCACCAGCCTGGGCCACTACGGGGCCACATCCCTGCACGGTGCAGGGAAAGACGCAAGACGCGTCAGAAGGGACGTGCGGAGACAGGGCCTGCATGTGCCCGGATGGATCGGCTCTGATTTTTGTGTGCAGGTCCAAGGGTCATGCCTGACCATGCTGGGGAGCCAGGCCGAGGGTCTGGGGCCACCATGCAGGACAACACCGGGGAGCCAGGCCGAGGGTCCGGGGCCACCACGCCTGACCACGCCGGGGAGCCAGCCCGAGGGACCGGGTCCTCCAAGGGGAGGATACAGCAGGGCAGGAGCACTGTGGTTGCCACTGTCCGCCCCGCCGCCTCAACTGACGTAGCCCTTGGACTGCAACTGGGCTCATCACCTGTGGCCAATTCTGACAACGTATAAATGCCAGAGAATTCTGCCCCTTTGGAACGTTAGTGCACGGTTGTGTATTTGTGTATTTTCAGTTCTGGCAATCGCCACACGCCTGCGGGTTTGTTTTAGTTGATTCCTCTTTATTTCCCATTCTTAGCCACTGCGCCATTGTTTATTTGTATTTATTGATTATTAATAAACCCCTTTTCCAAACTTCTGCACTTCCTTCCCCCATAAGTCCATATCCGTGACAGATGCCTTCAGTGAGAATCTACCAAATGGTCATAAAAAAAAATATATATGTGAGACTCTCTTAAACACTGTTAAAAAAAATAGGACAGCATAGGTCTATTGCACAGTAATTTCACATGGAACAAGGTTAGATGCACAGTGCACGATGCCACACCATAGTGAGGTGAACAATACATACAGTACCTGTACATACTCATGACGCAGATGTTTCACTCTGGTACTCTATACAGTTGCTTCATGTGTACCTGATTTTTTTTTTGGAGATTTCAAGTTCGAAGCTTCTGTTTATGAAATGTATTTAAATGATGATCATCACAGACAGGGGAATGCTCTATTATTATTATTTGTAGTATAGTAATATGCATGTAAAAAGGCAAGTCATGATGTGTATTTGAATAATATTTGATACACCACACGTTTATGAAGTCTGGATTTGACCTGTGTGCTTCTGTATGTGTGTGTGTGTGTCTTTGGGGGGGGGGGGGGGGGGTAGTGTTGTGTCTGTGCTTATCTGAACATGACTGTACACATTTGGAGAGAGAGGAATGATGTTTACAATCAGAACTGTAATTAAAGTATTATTTCCATTTCCTACAACCAACCACAGCTCGAAACCACACACACATACACTCATGCAGAACATTTCTGTCAAATTAGTAGAAAATGTCTTCTTTCCTTAAATAAAGACCCTAAATATGAAAGGTTGCTGAGGATTTCTCTTTGGTGAAGGGAAAATGCAAGTACATATTCATCCTTATCCTTAACCCACCCACAACACATCCATCAGTAATTTGCTCCATTCCAGGCTTTGTTGTGCATCATCTGCCATCCTCATGAGATTTTTGTAGGCTGTTTAGATCTGTGCCTTCTAAATGGTGAAATGAGCTGCTAACCACTACGATTAACACCTCTGCAATACATTCCCATGTATTCCCATAGCACAGGGGTCGGCAGCCCATGGCTCCGGACCCATTTGCGGCCCTCTCATCTTTACACTGCCACACCCTGCAACTTTAGAAAATAAATAATAATTTAGGGTTTTTTATTTATATCCAAGAAATTTGTGGATGCTATTTAATTGTAATTCAAATTGTATTTAATTGTAGTTTATCACAAATACCGTATATGCATATATGGCCGCCACCCCAATTGTCCATATGTTGTGCACTTTAGATTAATAAGTAAGCTGTGTAAAGTTAGTATAACAAGTTAGGGTCACCAGATCTCCTTGTCTGGGTGATGAAACATTCACCACGTCATCGGCTTCTACGTGCTAGTAAAAAAAAATGGCGTTCTGGTAGCGTTCATCCCCCAATCCATCCGCACATGTGCAATCTTTTCTTTGCATAGATCAGATTTCACAAGCAACACGTTAGCCTATTTTTTTATACATAGCATAAAATAATATATTCCGTTTTTTTTTTTTTTCATTTTACATGTTACACATGCTTTATCTTTTGTGAATACAGGGTCCAAATTGCTCTTTGAGTGTTAAAGGTTGCTGACCCATCTTCATCTTTTCACCTCCTCATCCTAAGTTGCACTTACAAACACTTGCATTTGAACTCCCTGATGTAGCATTTGCTAAATGAGTTTAATTTCATGTAATGTAATCATTACTTGCTCCTAATACTGCAGGGTGATCACACACCAGGAACATTTTATACCTAGACTGTGTTTGCTTGAACTGTGGGAGGACACTGGTGGAGCCAGAGGAAACCCACCTGAGCTGGCGGAGCCAGCTTAATGAACCCTGCTCCATTAATCAATGGTGTAACCACGTAGTTTCAAGTTTCAGAATAACTATACACCATGTATATCAGGTGTATATTCTGACTGAGAGTATTTGTCTATGGTGTGTGTGTGAAAGAGAGAGAGAGAGAGGACGAGCTCAGATGCAGAGAAGGTTTCCTTCATTATTTTTACGCCTGTCGGATTCTATGAGGCTGCTGTGGCAGTGGTCAATGTTGGGGGTGTGTGTGGGGTTGGGGGGGGTGCCTGGCGACGTCAAACACACTTAGCAGCCCCGATCGTAGTGGATTATGATCAACAAAGCGAGTCTACACCTGCAGGAATAAATGACACGGAACCCTGCACTGCTCACCAGACACACACACACACACTCTTGCACTCACACAAACTCACTCACAGCACAAAACAACATACATTCACGCACACGTCTCTTTATTACATTTCTCTATCCTTATCAAATTATTCACAGAAATGTTTAATCATTACTCATTACCACTAGTTGTGTTACTATTAAAAATGGAAGAAAAAAAAGCCATTTCGCCAAATTTCAGATTAAAGTTTTCTTTACATTCTGAAGTTGCCCTGTGCCACACCTCTAAACAGCATAAAAACCATCAATTTGAGGTTTATGTTAAAGGCATATTTTTTTGTCTTTGTCATAGTTGTTTTGCATAGATGTCTGGTGATTATACTCCATATGAGTATTTTTTTTTCCATATTTCATATGCTTGTTGTTACCTGGCATGGGTCACATGCGTAATGTAATGCATGCTTGTATGGCTTGGCTTCTGTAACTATGTGTATGTGTGTGTGGAAAGACAAAATGGGAGCGAGTGTGTCATTGTGCCTACTGTATAGTATCATGGTGTGTGAGTCTGTTTACTCATAACAGCGACTTGTGATTTCTCTGCAGTAATACTGTGGCCTTGTGTAAACTATAAACAATGCTGCACTGGCCCCTCGCCTTTCCATTTCCTTTCCCTGCATGCGTCTCTCCTTCTCCCTTTTCCCTTGTTCGTCTATCATATCGCGGAAATGACAAAGAAGTTTATAATACATACTGTGTGTTCATTTTGTGCAGATTGCAGGCTCAAAAATGCATAATGGGAAGGGTGAGCTGACCCCTACAATTTAGGCGCTCAGTCATGAGTGACACACACACACACACACACACAGACCCCCACACACACACATAGAATCAAAATACACACTCACTCACAAAACTGAATACAATGCAATCAAGTGCACATACACCGTGTCTATGCCAAGATCCTGTGGCCCCTGAGTGAACCTGAGTGTGAAGGTTGGATTAGATTAGTGTGTGTGCGTGTCTAAGTGTGCGTGTATGTCAAATGTGTGTCTCTTCTCCTCCTTAATGAGTTCTTCTCCATGGCTCAGAGAGCCGACATGGGCAGATGTTAAGGTTTAGTGTGCGTGAGGATTGAGGCTAGATATGTGGGGTGTGTAAGAGGGGGATCGGGGCGGGACTGAGGGGCGGGCTGCAAAAGAAGTTACAGAGCGGTGAGTGTGTCTTTTACGCTTGGATATAAGATTCAGACCTGAGAACTGCTTCACACTCCTGTTCAGTTCTGCATATTGAATCTTCACACACCTGTCACATGAGAAGCAAGCTGCAAAGCGGCTGATCTGTTGCACAAAGGGTGGCAGAAACCTACATAAACGCATACTGCTCTCTGAATGAACAAGTAGAATAAACAAGGACAATGTCGCAGTCGATGATGGGCTGCTCCATAGCGTCTTTTAACCGCCCTCCCGATAGGTCCCAGGTGTGTCCCGATAGGTCCCAGGTGCACCCAATCCTGACCGAGCCCCACCCCCCTCCACAGGCAACGTCACCTGAGCCCCAGCTGTACCATCAGTGGAGGAGGTGCAGTGGGTGGCGGCAACCACAGGGCTCCAGCCCTCCTATGTCCTCCAACTGGAGGGCCCGGACCCTCTGGCTGGCTCTCAGACAAAAATCAGGGCCGACCATTTCAGGCACATGCGGGCCCTGTCTCCGCACATCCCCTTTGAGGCTTCCTACGTCCCTCACGGACCCTCCGGTGACAGTTTCTGCACCCCTGGGTGGTGCCTTCTGGGCACGTGAAGCCCCTCCCACTGCACGTCCCTGCTGCCAGTGTGCGGGTTTGGACCATCCGACCAGCCCCTTCTGCGTCCGTTGGGACAAGCAGGTCCTCTTCCTGCCTGTCCCGGCTGGATCCTCATGCCATCCAGGGGGCTCTGTGGCGCTCTGCCATGCTGGAGGCAAACTCCTTACTGGCTACCGGGGGACCCAGCTCCATCACTTCCCCAACCACCCTTCCCTCAGGAGGAGCCCCCAACCTGAACTGTACCCCCCCCAAAAAAACTTTGGGGGAGCATACCCACTGGCTGGACAAAGGGATATTTTGGGGCTCGTCCACCTCGTCCTGGACTGGCACAGTCGGATCAAGAATTTCCTCCCTGGAGTTCTACTCCGCTGCTTAGGCGCATCTGGTGGACACAAAGAGGGGAAGTGGGGGCGATATACAGACACCAAAGAAACACACACACACACAGAGACAGACAAAAGATAGGGTCGTCTGGTTCCCTCTCTGGGCTCTCCGGGACCTCCTCAAGAGGCACAGCCAGGATCATGGGAGGCATGACCCTCTCAAAACCTGCCTGTGCTGTGTCTTCCTGCACAGGATCCTGGCTGGTGCTGGATGAGGTGGTGGGGTTGGTTCGATCCCTGGCTCTGGCCGATCAAACTCCGCCCTCAGTCTCTCCAGAAAATCCCGATAACCCATCTTGTCTGTCTCTCCCCACTGCCAAAGGGCTTTGCCCCTGCCCCACGCTGACCCAGTCAGACTCGTGAGTATGGTGGTGATCTTGTCCACGTCTGAGATTGAGGGAAGAGCAGCAAAGTACATGCCACAGGAGGTTAGGAAGGGCGTGCATGTACCCGCTGCTCCTGAGAAGGGTCCAGGCACCATGGGTATTTCCCACAGGGGCTGGCCACATTGCTGGAGATGGTGGTGGGTGTGAGGCGTGGAGGGTGGTGGACATCCTCAACAGCAGGCGGAGGGTGCTGGTGCTGTGCTGCCATTCGGCTGGGGAACGTCTGGGCAGATGGTAGGCGTGTCCGCGACTGGAGTTGGAGAGGCGGACTCTCGATAGGTGCCAGGTGTGTCTCCAGGTGCAGCAATCCTGACAGTATGAACCTCCTGCAGGTTGAAGCTGGCAGTTTACTTACTGCTGGTGTCCTCTTTTATATATATATATATGATATATTATATTATATTTATATTCATAGGTACTTTCAAATGAAAAAGCGCACATCTACATTCAGATCAGACAAATGTGAGGCGTGCCACAGAAATTCTTAACTGTTGAGACTTCAGTTTGCCAGGGAACAGGCAGGCAGAGACCTCTTTTGGAATAATGTGCCTATCACAGGCATCACATTAACAGCAACCAATTTCATGCCAATCTGAAAACTGACTACCGACCAGAACAATGCAAAACCCACCAGCAAATCCATGTATGGGTATGTCAGAATGGCAACATGGAGGGTTATGGAACATCTTCTAATTCTAACTTGAAGGGATTTGAAACTTTTGGAAAGCTGAAGGTCTTTTGAATTGTCCAGATGAATTGTTTCAACTTTTGTTAAGATGTGTTCATGTACAAGGGATGTGCTTATTTTTTTTTTTTGCCCATGATGTGTACCTGTGTAAGGACTAAACTCTAAAATCACGTAAAAACAAAAAATTGGTGAGATCAAGTTAAATTCTGTACCACAGAATTCTTCAGAATCTTTACTCTGTCTGTTACAATCACCACGCACACACACACACAAACGCACACACCGATATCCTGGGTCAGTTAGCTGCCAGAGCCAGTCAGGCTGAAGTGTTAGAGTGTGTTTTGTTATTTTAGGGGGGGGGTGAGTGTGTGTATGGGGGGGTTGGAGTAAGGGTTGTGAGGTCGACAGTACAATAGCAGCCCCTGTCCCCAGGCGGCACAATCGGCTGTCATCCCCGGTTACAGCCGGATGGCCAATCGCCGTGGTGATAGCTTATTATGGCCTGGCCAGCAAGGTTATGGTCTGGAGAGGTGCCAGTCTCACCCGGAGCCCAATTAGACAACAAATGAGGAATGAGGGAGGTCAACGCCACACATTCCTCCATACTCTACATCTCCTTTTTATTTTCACACTCTTACTTGCTCCCCTCTGAACCAACCAATGCCCTGCTGGTCACTGGTCACCATAATATAGTCTTTACAACTTTACCTGTCCCACACTTTCAACAAAATCACACCCAAACAAAATGAGTTTCCATTAATGTGAAAAGCAACTGAGAATCGTGATGGTGGATGGTCAGAATTATCTAGGTTTTATCAGGTTAATTTCTATTGAAGCCACTTCACAAACCTTCATAATTTAGAATAGAAAGGTGCTGTATGTGTGTGTTATGCATACTGTTATGAAATGCCAAATATGCAGGACTGGTCATGTATGAAGGATTTCTGGAAGGACTGTGAACTTTTAGAAGACCCTCTTAACATTTTTTTACTGTACTTTCATCTAATCGGAATTAAGAAGGCTTTAAATATACATTTATGGCATTTATCAGGCTCCGTTATCCAGAGCAACTTACAATCAGTAGTTACAACTCATGGTTAAGTATCTTGCTCAGGGAAACAGTAGTAGGGTTGGGTTGGAACCTGTGACTTTGTGGTCTTCTGGTTTATAGACAAGTGTGTTACTAGCTATGCTACTATTTTTCAAATTTTGCGAGATATGCCAACACGACACCAACATGCCACAATCAAGCAATTGTCACTGCGGTGTCACTGTCTGGGAGTGCCTTTAATTTCCACAGAAGAAAAACATGGGAGAGACAGAGAGAGACGTTGCTGGGTTTGCCAGTAATCAATCAATGCTCAGTTGTGCAACATGATCATATATTTGCTATGAAAAAGCTGCTCAAAACCTACCCTCAAAAGGGTAGGTTATGGTCTTTGGGCAGCAGCATTTCTTAGCCATTCTTCACCACATTTCACTGGAAAATTAACTCGGGTAACTGAGAAACCTTGTTTCATTGAATACCCCCTGGTGTCAGAGGAGGCAAAAGGAAAAAAATTACAGGAAACTGAGTGCAGACTTGCAGCACAGTAAAAATTTCAATGCCCCTCACAAGCGCACAAGTTCCTGTTCCATGTCAAAATTTGCCATCAAGATACACTGTTTTCACTGTTTTACCATCATTACAGCTACTAAAAAGGAACCATATGTCTTATAAAAGCATTTTATATGGTTAAATTATAAATGTGCTGTAACTTGCCTGTTCAGCTGTTACAATGTAAAATTCTATAATAATTTCTAACTGAACCAAACCAAAGTTTTGGCAAATATTTCTCAACCTGCCATCACCAAAACCCCATCACCTGTCTGTCCTGATCGGCTCTCTGAAATACCCTGCACCACCAGATGTCTGTGAACACTGCCTTGCTGATCCTCATGCCTATCAGTTGTATCACTGTGCCACTCTGATCCTGACTTTGATTCTGAATTCCGAGCAAAGTCTGGTGACCGACCCATCAGCACCGGTAATCTATTGAGTCTGTCTCCTTATTCTGCTGGTTCATAGGTGAGTGTGTTACCCACTAGGCTACTCTTGTTTAAGGCCCCGTCAGTTTTTCAGTAAAATGGTTTACTACTATACTTGCAGCTGGGTTTTCCAATCCCTATTATGCAAAAAAACTAATAAATTGGATTTGTTTTAAGGCATTATGTGTTATCAGGCATAATTGCTCTAAAATTACGCTCTGATGATTAATTCAATAATAATTAAAAAGCAAATTTCAGGAGTTATGTTTCAAAATGGAACATACCCTTTAATTACGCAAAATAAAAAAATGTAAAAGTGAAACTAAGCCATACAATTTATGAAGAGTTGCAGACATTCAATTTGATTTTCATAGAAGTGGCATGATGAACCACTCTGATTAGAAGAACTCTCTCTGTTGTAGATGTAAAAAAAATCCCAGACTTGGAACAAATGCTTAGGAGGTAGTGAGATGTCCACGCTGAATTAGAGAAGCTCCTCACAGACATGAGGCAGAACTTTGCCTGTTCAGCCAATCTCCAGCAGGAGGTTCAAGAAAGGCTGGAAGTAGCTTACCGTACAAAGCATGAGGTCAAGCATGAGGTCAATACTGAGCTCAGGAGACTTTTTTAAGGTGCAGAGGCAAAGTCCAGGTTAGATCATGATCTTGAGCAAACTAGAGAAGAAATGTCCCAATTGAGGATTCAGCTCCAGTTTAAGATGAAGGAAAAATAGGAGACTACCCATCAGCTTCAGGAGACTGAGATCAGCCTGAAGCAGCTGCTGGAAGAAGCAGAAACCAATCAGATTGGAACCAATCAGAGGGAAAAAATTAACCTATGAAATGGTTCCAACAGAAGAGATGGCCGATGAAACATAAAAAAGACATAAAAAGAGGAAGAAGTATAGAAGTCTTGATGACAACCAGGAGTGGGAAATAGATAGGAAGAAGATGAGACATCAAGACGACTACTTGTAAAGGAAAATATTAGAGATGAAAATACCTTAGAATTCCAAGAGTCATAGGTTGAAGAGAAGAAATACAATAGGTCAATAAAATAAACCGAAATTGTTTGACAAGATCTTTAAAATGTTAAAACAAGCACAGAATAAAAACTTTGTTTCTCTTCACTAAGGGAAATCCTAAGTGAGTTTCCCATTCATTTTGCACAATACAGAACCCTTTTAACAGAATTAGGGAATGCCAGGAAAAGTGTGAAACCAGGGTTATAATCTTTAAACCATTTCAGTTAAGTTATTTAGATGGCATGATTGACCTTAAAAGGAAGCATCTTTTTGGACAGCATTCTTATTGGACAGTCATTACTTCTAGCCCAGCCAATCCATGTGAACTGTTTTATATTCAGTAAATGGTTATCATAGGCGAAGATGTGTGTATGTGTGTACGTGTGTGTGTGTGTCTCACTCCTCCCTGTTCAGGTGCATTGCAGGGTCATCTGCAGCGCTCTGCTGGCTCTGGCTGAGGAGGTCATTCGGATAAGATGAGGGGGTTCACCCCCTGCGGAGTGGAGCTGAAAATCCGGACAGAAACCTGGAGCTCTGCCTAATAACTAACACACAATGCCCACACACACACACAGAGAGAGAGAGAGAGAGAGAGAGAGAGAGAGAAAAAGTGTGAGTTTTATATCCTAGTTGCTGGAATAATTAAAATTCAAAATACAGGGTACCTGTTTATCAGAACTTCTTAAAACCTCAAAACCTCAGTAAGAAGATCCAAACAGTTTAGTTGTTTTAATTAAAATGAAAGATTTAATTTGTATAATTTGTCTGCATGCAGCCTGGAATAACGTGGAATCTGAGTCAATTGTCAGAAGAGACCATGACGCCGACACACAAACACACAGAAACTGTGCCATATTCAAAACATGAGTGGGTGTGCGCTGAAGGGTCAAAAAAACAGGGGACTTGCCCTCGTCTGAGCAGAGGCGGTGATCAGAACAGGGATTTTTTTTTTCGTTGTTGTTTGATAGTTTGACATGCTGTGTCACGTCCGCGAGCTGACGGGGGAATGAAGCGCAGAGGCGGGACATACAGGGAATGGGATTTTATTAATAACAACACAAACACAAATAAAACGGCACAAGGGCCAATAACAGGGGGAAAAGAGGGAGAAGAAAAACGAACCCGCAGGCGTGTGGCGATTGCCACTCAATGGGCTGCTGGACAGCGCCTTATAACTGCCCTGCAGATTAATGCCAGGTGCGTCTCTGGGTGCACCCAATCGTGACATGCTGGAAGACTATGCCACGTTTTGATATATAGTTTAGTTTTAATTTAGAAATTTGTCTTGCATGATAGATGGAAAGTCATGAACACCGATCAAAAAAGCTTTAAAGTGTTATTATTTTCAGATCATTATTTTTTCAGTATTTTCCAAACTATTTTTTATAAGTAAATGAATTCTGTATGCATACAGAATGTATAGCAGGAAACAGAAGAGACATTTTAATGATAAAAGTAACTGCAGTGTAATAGGCTGTGTGCAGTCCTGTTAAATGGGAAATTAGGTAAATATGGTGTATTATAGTGTTTTATGAGCTTTAATGCATTGGACTATGTTCTAATGGAGTAGCTGAGGGAGAAATTATAGTGGGGAGTTCCTTAAAGATGTGTTTGCAGTGATTCATGGGAGAACAAGTATAATTAAGCTGTCAGTTTCCAGGAGAACACACACACACACACACACACACAGACACACCAGTCCTGGCAATGAATGCGAATGCCCCATAATGCCTTGCAGCAGAGCGCTGATAAAATTGTGTCTGCACTGAAAAAATTAAACACTGGCTAAACTTAGGACAATTGAAGTAACCTAATATTTTACCATTGCCATAATGTGAATAAACAAACAAACCTGCTGTGAGTAGCATTATAGTAAAAAGAAGTAAAAAGAACAATTTACTCATTATCATAAATTGACAGCCTAGTTTAAAAGAGCAAACTAACATTTTTTAATTTACATTTACAGCATTTATCAGACGCCCTTATCCAGAGCGACTTACAATCAGTAGTAACAGGGACAGTCCCCCCGGAGCAACTTAGGGTTAAGTGTCTTGCTTACATTACGTCAATGATAAAATATTAGGTGTGACAGATTACTTAAATTTTTTAAAAGTTTAGCCCCTCTTAATTTTTTTTCAGTGTAGCATCTGAAGAATAATTTGTACTTATAATTTAACACTATGATACATTCATGTATTCATAATGTCTATATCATCCCATTGTTTTGTGATATATGGTATATGGGAGGGTTTTATTCAGATTTTAAGATTTTAATTAGTGTGAAATAATGCTAAATCAATCAGGTCTGACAGTCTGTCTAAAGCTTTTGCACATTACTGTATATTCTGACAATCTGTAGTAATATGGAAGTGTTAAGTCCTAGAACTACAAATGTCCATGATCTCTGTATGGATTCAGAAATTACATAAAAAGAATTACATAAAAAAGGTTCCCTGCTTCAACACCCCCAAAGAAACCCATAGCCACAGAAACAGGATAAAAGGTACACTGCACATACACACCACACAAACAAACACACACACACACATACAAGAAGTCTGGGACTTCAAAGGCAGGTGGAGTGAAACTGTGAAATTACAGGTAAGGTGTCAGCTCGCCTTTGAAACCCAAAGCCAGGCAAGACCCAGCCAGCCCTGGAATTAGAATGAGAGAACAAGAGGAGGAGGAAGAGCAGCCGAGTGGGAGAGGAGTGGCGGAGATGGCTTTATGACTTGTCTTGACAATATGGCAGCAATACAAAAGGCCCTAATACTGCTTCGAACTACACTCTTCACACACATTCACACAGACATGCTTCCTCATAGAGATACTCATGAACACATATATATGTGCTCACAAACATACATACAAATGATCATTACTGTGTAATGCATTTACTGACAATGTAACTGTTTGTTTTGTAAAAACAAATAAAATGAAATAAAAAATAAAGGAAATAAGCATGTACACATGTACATCCACACACCCAGATCTGGTAATACCTCTGTAATACATATATTCAGAAAATGTAATAATTTATATAATTTTAATTTAAAATCTTTTAAAATTGATATATTTATGATTTATAAAACAAAAGTACATTTTGAAACACACACATGCATACACATTTATTTTGTAGTTTTGCATGTAATTGCAATTGTAAAAAAAATCAATCTAACCCTTGAGCCATATAATCTTAAAGGCCTTTATGATATTTTCCCTTCAAATAGTTAGTGAGGACCAGACATTTGTTCACACACACAAGCACACACACATGCACACACACATTTTGCTGACACATTACCTGACAAACATACATTCTGCATACTGCACAAGTTATTTTCCTCCATCTTATTGTTGGCAAAGACCAAAAAAAAAAGTTCCCACACACATGCAGTATGCAGAATGTGTGAAGCTGATTTTGGACATGTTCTCAGCACAGAGTCTCTATGTGGTGGTAAAGGGGATTTGGGGCTTAACGTAATGATTGCGTTTGATTTGTGAATGGAGTGTGAAGTTTTTTTTTATTATTATTCTCCCACATTCTCTCACTCCATACATGTCTGTGAACCAAAAAAACAGCCCCACCAGCCAACAAACTGTGAATTAATTCCCTTCTGGTGATATGATGTCTGATAACCTCATATAGTAATTCTGCAGACATACACACAACAGACAGAAACACACATACCTCCTCCCTACAATAATTCACACTATTCTAGGCCATGCCAGACAGAGCAGAACACCCACACAGTGCACACTCCGCCTCATGCCAGATGCCCAAGTCATGCAAACACACACTCCATAATACCCCGTGTGGTAAACACTGATGAACCTTCATGAAATATGCTTTCTGAACAGAGAGGGCATATGGATTGGAATGAAGCATTTTATTGTGTTTGTGCGTTTGTCTTTTTTCTTTCTGTTATGCATGACCTGAGTGGAATTTATATCTAACCTCATTCCGGATGAACTACTGCCATTTCTTTTGACACTTCCTAATAAAGATTTATGACACCCTGTTTATTCATTTCTGCCTCCCTGCTGTTAGAATTCATCTGCCACAATCTGTGTGTGTGTGCATTTCTTGGTGTTCAACAGTCAGACAGATACTGTTTTTAGAATATACACTATATTTTACACACATTTATTGTGTATTCACAATAATACATACATATGAGATTTTTAAGTAGCTACTTTAAACACATTTTTATACCGCCACTGAATCGGATGAATTTTTGATGAACAAAAATATTTGTTCACTAGTAGGCCCCTGCTGGGACAAAAATCAATAAAAACAACAACAACAATAATAGTAATAACAATGGGAAGGGTACATGTTAAGTTGCTCAGGTAAATAAATGTACATTTGTGTGTGCATCCTGCTGTCCAGACATTTTCTCTGCATCTCTCTAGGGATATCATTCTGAGGGAAATGATGTCACCTAATGGAACCTGAGGCTTTAAAAAAAACTCCAGGGAAGGAAATTAAAGAGACAGACGCTTCAGAAACACCGCCACTAGCGCTGACAGATACACACTTAAGAGGAAGACGCTGCGTCTTTGCAGGCGTCTGGAAAATGTGTGTTTGTGGCTATGTGTGTGTGTGTTTTTCATTAGAATCAAGTTGCGTCGCTAAATCTAATTTAACTCTATGGCATATCTCTTTTGCAATAGTAGTAAGCATTTAACGTACTAATAAATGAATGCACTGAATCAGTGAGAAGAGTAAATTGTGTCCTCTTTAGAATTTTACAGATTTTAAAAAGGCTATATGACATGTTCATAAGATAACATTTTGCATTGCATGGTCCCAGAAAAAAATGGTGTCAAAAAAAAAAAAAAAGGCTTTTTATCTAACGGTTAGTGCTTAGTGCCAAACAGGTAAAAACATGTTCCGAGTTCAATCAGCATCTGGCTCCTGCATTAATTCTATGCTGTGGCTTGGTGCTTTTTATGTCTTGTTTCATTCAGAATGGGCCCAGGCGTTTTTGCGTTTCCACTGGCAGCAAAATCTAATAAGGCAACAGTACACAGAAACAGCTGCTTGAACGCTGAAAAGATCTGCGTTGCTGGAATTCTGGAACGATTTGTCTGGTCCCAAATTTGGGTGTTTGGTGAACTGTGTCTGTGAACGTGTATGCGTGTGTGTCTGTGAGCGTATGTGTGTGTGTGTGTGTGTGTGTGTGTGTGTGTGTGTGTTTTTAAGTGGATGTGCTGTTTCCTGTGGCTGCTGACAGGCTCAAACGGGGCTTGAGACTACAGGATCCTGAGATGGATGAGTCACAGTGTAGGAAACAACAGAAAACAGGACAGAAAACCATGGAAGCGACAGATTTCTGATCAGCTCTGCTCTGGCATCCATATAGACCTCATATGTAAACTGGTCTAAGTTCCACTTAAGGGCAAGCACACATGATTATTTCTGTATTCATCATGATTCGAATACTCAATATAAATACATAAATTAAGTAACGATTGAATGCGCACAATGCTTTCTGACAGTGACTCTATATCTCAAAAATTTCAAATCAACTACAAGAGAGCAAGTATGAAAGTCACAGGCATTCATAACTGCTGAATCATACCCGAATTTCAACCGACACGTTCTTCAGACGTCTCAACTTGATTTTTTTTCCACAGATACTTAATTGACTTGTTATTGTGACAACAAATATGGCTCGACTCACAGTCAAGCTGAATAAATAAAGCACAAATGAAATTAACATGGAGGTCCTTTTCAAGCACATCCAACCACATCCCAGGACTAATTTTGTGCTAATTTTCCTCTTTGTGAATTTGTCATCCGGCTAACCACATTAGCATACTGGCTCATGCATACTTACACATACCATTTCATCTTAGGCAGTTTGCTTTAGACATTTTAGACATGGTGTGTGTCTAAATTACAACTCATATATTTCATTTGGGTTAAAATGCCTGTGTGACTGAGTTGTCTGGAGGGTGAATTAGAATTTTACAAAAATTCTTTGTCTCCCTGTCTGTATTATGTGTGTGTGTGTGTGTGTGTGTGTGTGTGTGTGTGTGTGTGTGTGTGTGTGTGTGTGTGTGTGTGTGTGTGTGTGTGCATGTTGAAGTTGATGATGAATTGACTGCTTGGTTTTCCTATATTTCTAGAATCATCCAGATGGTTTATAATGACATGTGATCATTCACTTGTAAATAAGTTCATAGAAGTATAAACTCCTTCCAGCAGTTTTTTGAGGATTGTTGCTGCCCCTCATAGTAAATACAACTGCAATGCATGTTGGCTTGTTTTTAGCTGTTTTTTGCAGTGCTATTTTTGGAGCAAGGAAAAACATTAAGTGATCTCCTAAAACTAATTGAATAAATGAGTAAAGTAAAATTACAACTTATATTGACTTGAATTGTTTTTTTAATAAGACAATTTAAACCTTTTAGGCTCATTCCGGGATCTCTTTGGGTATTTTTGCCCTTTTTTATAAATTTTATATTTGAAAAAACAAACAACTTTCTTGTGTGATATGAAGTTTTCCAATTTTTAAATCACTGGCTTTTTCCGAAGCTCCAGTTACGTGTTGATCCCGAGTGTTCTGATTTATGGCCCTGCGATACAGATATGACACCTGGCTTGCTCTTCGTCTGCTCTCGTCCTTATCGGCCACAAACATCTTCAGCAAAGTGGTTCGCCGCGGCGCACACCTCAACTACCTCGGCGAACCCGACGCGGAGGAAAACCGCAGAAGAAAACAGTGCCGGCTGCAGAGCACAAAGACACCATTGTTCCAGACAAACTTGGGGACAATATTAACGCAGCTAAATCGGTCATATATCTCAGAGCGTGAAAGATCAGGGGGTGGACCCATGCCTGCACCCTGCCTAGAGCCTCGGGCCAACAGGTGGATCTGCGTCCAGAGACTTAGAACTTGTGTAAACAGCGAGCAGTAGACATCTAAGAATCAATGTTTTGGAAAAGGAAAATTCAGCATGTCTTAATTAGATGTTGATGGTTCTTTCCGCCAGATGAGTCATTTGCATATTTTATTTCTTCTATCAAGATGTCACGAAGTTCCTTGCCACCCAAATCCCTTTTTTTTAGCTGAACCTGCCAAACAATTGTATTACTGGCATGGGTACCAGTCTAGCACATATCAACAAGTGCTGTTATTTCAGAACTAATTACACCGCAGCACTTCCATCTCTTGGGGGATGGGGTGACAGTTATTGACAATCGTCTCGTCTCACCAAAACAACGCTTGAAGAGGTGGAACCCTGTCAGGATTGCCTGCAGCTGGGCGCCACACCGGAATCCAATCCTGACGCCCCATAAATGCCAGAAGTTTCTGCCCGTTCGGGGTCGCTGGCATTTTCGTGAACTTGATATTGTAACCGCGTAGGTTTTCGTAATTTCAGTTCTGGCAATCGCCACACGCCTACGGGTTTGTTTAAGTTCTTTATTTACGTTAAACTGTTTTCGGCCACCGCGCCATTGTTTATTTGTATTTCTTTATTGTTTATAATAAAACCCCCTTCCCAGTATGTCAAACCTCTGCGCTTCCTTCCCCCGTAAGTCCGTAGTCGTGACAGAATGCCAGCGACCCACCCAAAAGCGCAGAGGTGGAAAGCAGAGGAGAAGAAACGCCGCGAAGGACGCAGCGCGGCGCGGCGAACGCGGACGGCAGGGGAGAGACGCGCCGCCCGTTCTGGTGGAGCGTTTTCTCCCCGAGAAGCCGTGGTACGCGGCGCCGCGTGATGACGTCACCCCCGGGAAACTCCGCGAAACCCGGAAGCGACAACGTCGGCGGGTGAGTGGGCGGAGCGAGGACGTTGGCGTCGGCAGCAGCGAGGAAGTGACGTGGGCAGCGAGCGCAGAAGATGCGACCCCCACGATCTTCGGCATGTCGAGCCAAGAACTCTGCGCTCTGCTGGCAAGGCTCCCCGTGGACTGGGACGACACGGACGACGACGAGAGCACGGGAGACGAGAGTTGGGCTCCGCCCATCGCGCCAGTCTGCGATCGTCGCAAGGTCCGTGGGGACCCACGTCACTTCCAGGGGGGTGAGAAGCGGCTACAACAACGGCGGCGTTCCTCCAGCGAGGAGGTGGGCAGCCTCCAGCCCGAATGGCCAGAGTACTGCCCATGGGAGCTTATCGCGCCATGGGTCCAGGATGTCCGCAGGGTGGACGACCCTTGGAGTCACCGGTGGGAGGACACGGATGACGAAAGCGATGATGACGTGGATTTTCGGTGGGCGGTCGGTGCCGGGATGGCTCCGCCCAGCGTGCGCGTCCGAGATCATCGCGGCGTCCGTGATGACCCATGTGACTTCCGGGGGTACGAGGTTGACACGGACGACGACCAGGATGACGCCGTTTGGGCAGTCGGTGCCGGGATGGCTCCGCCCATCGCGCCCATCCAGGATCGTCACGAGGTCCGTGGAGACCCACGTCCCTCCCAGCAGTGTGAGGAAAGCTGGTGGAAGAGGGCGACGGGAGGTCGCCAGCCAGCAACTGCGCTGCCGGGACTGCCTCGCAGGGAATCCTCCATTCCTGCTCCAGTCGCCGACCCGCCTTCCCTCTGCCCGGACGTTCCCCAGCGAAATGGCAGCGCAGCACCAGCGTCCACACCTGCTGGAGAAGACGTCCACCCCCCTCCACACCACACACCTACCACCATCTCCAGCGACGTGCCCAGCCCCGTGTGGGACAGCCCAATTGTCCCGGGACCCTTCAGTGGGGCAGCAGACACAGACGAGATCACTACCATCCTCAAGTGTCTGACTGGATCAGCATGGGGCTGGAGCACAACCCTCTGGCAGCAGGGAGAGACAGACAGGAGTTTTCGGGACTTCCAACAGAGACTGAGGGCGGAGTTTGATCGGCCTGAGCCAGGGATCGAACTCTGCCCCTCCACCACATCCAGTGCCAGTCAGGATCCGGGGCAAGAAGACCCAGCACTGGTGGGCGACGAGAAGGTCGCTCCTCCCGAGATCCTGGCTGTGCCCCCTGAGGAGGTCCCGGAGAGCCCAGAGAGGGAGCCAGACGACCCTCTCTTCTGTCTGTCTCTGTCTGTGTGTGTCTGTGTGGCATATGTGTCCGTATGTCGCCCCCACTTCCCCTCTTTGTGTCCACCAGATGGCGACCCAGCCGCGGAGCCGAACCCCAGGGAGGAGGTTCCTGACCCGAATGTGCTGGTCCAAGGCGAGGTGGACAAGCCCCAAGGTACCCCTAAGTCCAGCCGGGGGGGGTGCTCCCCCAAAGAATTTTTTGGGGGGGTGCAGTTCGGGTTGGGGACTCCTCCTGAGGGGAGGGGAGGTGGGGAAGCGATGGAGCTGGGTCCTCCGGTAGCCAGTGAGGAGGGCGGGCCAGGCATGGGCCTGCGTCTGCCTCCAGAGGGGTGGAGCGCCATAGAGCCCCCGGGTAGGCATGAGGACCCAGCTGGGACAGACAGGAAGAGGGCCTGCTTGACCCAACGGACGCAGAAGGGGCTAGCCGGATGGTCTGGCAATGCCCCCCCCTTGGCACCAGGGCCGTGCAGCGAGAGGGGCTGCATAGTCCCAGAAGGCACCAGCCTGGGGTGCCTGGAACAGTCGCCGGAGGCTCTGGGACAATCTCCCTGCGCGGTGCAGGGGGTGACACAAGACGTGTCAGAGGGGACATGTGGAGACAGGGCCCACACGTACCCAGATGGATCGGCCCTGATTATTGTGTGCAGGTACGGGAGTCCGGGGCCGCCATGCGGGACCACGCCGGGGAGCCAGGCCGAGGGTCCGGGGCCGCCACGCGGGACCACGCCGGGGGGCCAGCCCGAGGGACCGGGGCCGCCACGCCTGACCACGCCGGGGAGCCAGCCCGAGGGACCGGGGCCGCCACGCCTGACCACGCCGGGGAGCCAGCCCGAGGGACCGGGGCCGCCACGCCTGACCACGCCGGGGAGCCAGCCCGAGGCACCGGGGCCGCCACGCCTGACCACGCCGGGGAGCCATCCCGAGGCACCGGGGCCGCCACGCCTGACCACGCCGGGGAGCCAGCCCGAGGGACCGGGGCCGCCACGCCTGACCACGCCGGGGAGCCAGCCCGAGGGACCGGGGCCGCCACGCCTGACCACGCCGGGGAGCCAGCCCGAGGGACCGGGGCCGCCACGCCTGACCACGCCGGGGAGCCAGCCCGAGGGACCGGGGCCGCCACGCCTGACCACGCCGGGGAGCCAGCCCGAGGGACCGGGGCCGCCACGCCTGACCACGCCGGGGAGCAAGCCCGAGGGACCGGGGCCGCCACGCCTGACCACGCCGGGGAGCCAGCCCGAGGGACCGGGTCCTCCAAGGGAAGGATACAGCAGGGCAGGAGCCCTGTGGTTGCCGCCGTCCGCCCCGCCGCCTCCACTGATGGTACTGTTGGGGCTCCGAGGACGTAGCCCTTGGAGGGGGGGCTCTGTCAGGATTGCCTGCAGCTGGGCGCCACACCGGAATCCAATCCTGACGCCCCATAAATGCCAGAAGTTTCTGCCCGTTCGGGGTCGCTGGCATTTTCGTGAACTTGATATTGTAACCGCGTAGGTTTTCGTAATTTCAGTTCTGGCAATCGCCACACGCCTACGGGTTTGTTTAAGTTCTTTATTTACGTTAAACTGTTTTCGGCCACCGCGCCATTGTTTATTTGTATTTCTTTATTGTTTATAATAAAACCCCCTTCCCAGTATGTCAAACCTCTGCGCTTCCTTCCCCCGTAAGTCCGTAGTCGTGACAAACCCTGTCCTGCCAACATAAACATTTTCCACTGGAGAAGCCCGGAGAGGAGCGGCCCAACCCCTGACAACCGTTACTATGTTCAACAAATTATCCTGCAAAAGGCAGCCTGTTTACTGCAAGCTGCATGAAAGGGAATGGCCACGCCACGACTGACAGTCCCAGCTCAGCTCTTCCCAGTTGGTTTTTACTGATGTTCTTCAGCAATGGGAACGTCAGTACAGAAATTAATCCTTCCACTCAGACTCTTCAGCAGAACAACTGACATTGAGATATAAAACAAGTTCGAATCACTTGTATCTATATGTTGGTGTGTAATTAATAAATATTCACAAACAGTCGTCTTCTGCATTTTACGCAGATCCTTGCAAATAATCAGTCTAGGACTGAAATGTGGTGTGGATTGAAGGAACATACAGTGTAATGCCAACAGTGTTGGAATGCCCTCCAAATCATTGAATTGAATTGTTCCAATCACTTCCATGGCCACAGTGTATAAAACCAAGCACCTACGCATGGAGACTCCTTCTAGCATGATCCTGTGATAGGACACCACCCATGTCTATTCATGATATTTCCTCATTATTGAATATTTCTTGTTCAATTGTTCAGTCACGTCAAATCGTATGCAGAGCAATGCTTTTACCGCATTCATCAGCTCTCCAGCTCTCCACTATTTTCTTTACCTAAGTTGCCTCAATCACTGAGCCTTCCTTTTATGACATAATTTACATTTACAGCATTTACCGGTTGCCCAATCAGAAGTTACAAGGAGCACTTAGGGTTAACTTAGGGTTAAGTGTCTTGCTCAGGGACACAATGGTTGTAAGTGGGATTTGAACCTGGGTGTTCTGGTTCATAGGTGAGTATGTTTCCCACTAGGCTACTTCACTACCACATTGGGAACAAGAACCAGAATTCCGCTAGCACCAGTGGAAAGTTCTGAAGTCTTAAGATACAGAATAAAGTAACTAATAACCAATAATAACTAACATGCGTAATGTATTACATGTGTATTTATACTTTCTGTAATTGGGTATAATGTATGTGTCCTTGCAAAGTTCTAAATTTATTAAAGTGTGCATCTCCAAAAAAACACACAGATATTTGATATTTTTGAATATCACACACACATTACAGCCACAAAAGTATTCCCAGACAGTGCTAATAGCCCAATAAGAATTCTTTCTATTCTACGTTGCATCACACACATCCACACACACAAGCACACAGACAGGGAGGAGAGACTGCAGCAGAGAAGTCTGGGAAAGGTGGAATCCCCCCTGTGAGGACCACCTCCAGAGAGGATCGCCACCAAACAAAGACAGAGAAGGCCAGGATTACAGTGGTTCCTGGGAAAGGCAGGGATCACACACACACACACACACACACAAACTCAGGTAAACATTTGGCTTCTGAGAACACCTCTGTGAATATTTCGCACTCAGAACCATTTCTGACGGTTAAGAGCTAGGGTAATACACACCCCGTCCATGGCTGGATCATGATTGGTAAATTGTTGCCCGGAATTATTGTTATCTGTCAAAGTAAAGTGGCGCTGAAGTGACACTCACAATTGTTGAGTGTGTATTTTTATTTGTGTGTTTGTGCAGAGTTCTGAATTGCTGCATCAGACAAGGAAACACAAGGGATTATATGAGTCTAACTTTAATCCCTTTGGCTGGAGAGATTCCAGCACAGAACACGAGACAGAGAGAGAGAGAGAGAGAAATAAAGAGCACAACGAGACAGAAAAGAGATGGAATCAGAAGAAAAGAGAGTGAGGAAAAAAATACTCAGACATGAGAAAAGTAAGCACCCAGATATCTCTGACAGCAGAGATACTCCCACTTTTAATAACTGCAGCCCAGTCAGACCACACACACACACACACACACACACACATTCACACACTCACGTCTGTGTGTGGTCTGCTAGAGGACCTGGCACACTGTATTCTGCCAAGAACACTTTTTTCCCCCTCAGGTTGCCGCGGGACACAGGTGCAAGCCGACTCCCACTCAAGTCTCCGCCCAGTGAACATAGAAAGAGCAGCATGGTTACTCCTCATCCAATCCAATATCAGCATTCTGCCGTCAATGGTGTACAATATTTGGCTGATCATCGACATCTCTATCAATATTGTCATGGCCGCCGCCCCACCATCGGGCCCCCAGGGGGCACGTGGCAGCAACAGACGACGGACACCCGGAAGCGAAGGAGCACGAGGTCGACACACTTAATAAAAGCCGGTCAGCCATCTTGGGGCTCTTTGAGTTTAATTCATTGATGCTAGCCATATCTACTCTCGATCTGATCTCGATTTACGACCCTTGCCCGAACAAACGACAACACCCCGACATTTGGATGTCCTTGCCCCCATCACCCTGCCACCCCAGCCCTGCAACTTCCCCTCGGTCCCGGACCACACTCAAGCCAGCCCCGCCCCTGTTCTCTCCCTCCACGGCCACCCCGAGCTCCCCTGACCCACCGCGCTCTGCAGCGTGCCCCGGCCACCCCTCCGCCAAGGCCTCCCGCCAGACAGCCACTGCCCCGGCGTCCACGGAGCTCACCTCCTTCCCAGTCACCGGATCCGAACCCACGATGTCTGCCCGTGCACCCCCGAACTCTGGCAGTGACAAACATCTACATCTACGTTTCGATGTTATCTAATTCAATGTATTTATCCACTGCTGTATGTGACCCATGTATAGTGTAATAATATTTTCTCAGCCAGATCTTTAGGCCCATTGGACCTCTAACCACTACCTCTAAGTGGTGGTAGTACCACCATTGTGTCGGCAGTGGGGGACTGTCCCTGTAACTACTCATTGTAAGTCCCTCTGGATAAGGACGTCTGAAAAATACTGTAATTGTAACCAGTGACTACTGATGCTGAGGTCTTCTTCCTGTACACTTGCATACCAGCATGCACTGTACTGTATGTTATATATCTGCACAAAATGTTTGTGTAAATGGTAGGACATTAATCACTTTCAAACTTTTAAAGCATCAAAATAAATTAGCAGTCTTTTGTTAATTGTATACATGTGTGTCTTGTTAACACTTGACGGTGGGCATGTCTACCATGCTGGGATCACATGAACGGGAAACAATTGTTGTTTCTCACTAACCACTCAGCCTGAAATAAAGCCCACTGACCACACATTTTATTGAATTTGAATCTGCACCAACCACTGAAAGCAACGGACCCACAATTCAGTTTGGTGCCACATGGTGTCACTAAATTCAAAGGGAATGTGTATGTCTGTTGATGCCTTCAGACCGGACCTGTGAACTTAAACAAAATATGTTGTCTTTCTTTATTATTATTATTTTAATTCTGTGCTTCCTCACTACATTTAATTGAACAGTTTTGCATATTGTGTAGCAAAAAAAAAGAAAAGCATATTGACTTTAATTCAGATTAAAATTTCTCTTCTCTGTTGAAAACTGCTGTAAAATTTGATTGGTTTGCAGATTGATTAAAGATGCTGTATCTTTTGGCCTACACATTGGGCTGCTTCTTCATCATCAGTTTTGAAATCTTGTAAATTATACGAAAATATCCGTTTTGAAGTCTGGGTCTCAGATTCCTGCACCCATTTCACAGGGTAAAATTCATTAAGCATTTCAGCCGTGGAGCCTGCAATATCATTTTTTACAATTTTCATGGGAAACAGCAATATTGGTGTTGAGTTCATAAACCTTGATAAATGCTTATTTTTAGAAAGAAAGTATATGAAGCATGCAGAAGAAAGAAAAGTGGTTACACCCACCATGAACAAAGAATGAGGGTGGCAACTGAAAGACCCCCGACTGCAAACCACTTTCTCTTCCTCCCTGGCGATGACTTATCAACCATCATTTGTCACTCAACCAGTGTCTCTGCAAATACGCACACACACTCTAGGAGGACACTCTGTGACCCTTAAAAAGGAAAAAAAGCAGGCAAGAGAAGAGGGCGAAAATCTTATTACATAATACATATGTGAATAATGACGTAAATATCTAGATTATTTTAAAGAATATCATTTTGTTAGTTCGTTAATACATGCATGTGCACTCAGAACAGCATCTGCTGTACACTTTCTGTCTTGGTCTGTTCTGCCATCTAGTGGCCAGGATGAACTCAGCAAGTGGTCTTGTGTTGGTTCATCCCTTCAGTTTAAAGTAAAAGAAGAGAGTGCAAAGTAGGAAGAATTTACCAGAATGAATCCACACAGAAATGAAAATACTCCACCTAGATAACATTTGCAGTCTATATGACTTCAGTCTAGACTTAATAAAACAGATAGATCAATACATGAGTATGCAAGTTTGTGTGAGTGTGATTAAAAGATGCCTACAAACTCGTGCTGGCTGTTTGAAGCTAAACTGGTGTTGTCGGATGGCTACTTGATGGCTATTGCTTCTTTTACCAAAAAAGTCTTTCTTTGAATTTGTAACAGTAATAAACAATGTGCCCCCTTCTTCTTAATCAAATCATGGCTCAGGTCTGAACTGGACTTCCCAGGCATGATAAGAGCTGCTCACACTTTAGAATTCCCTGCAGCAGCAATATCTACAAAAAAAGTTTAATATCTAATAATTTTCATGCATAATTTTAAACAATTGCGTTCTAGCAACAGTTGTCAATGTGACAATCATGTCATATCAGTAGTCTGAAGAAATAACAATGTGTTCTTTTCTAGGTTTTTTTATTATAGCATTGAAAATGATATATTTTAATCTAGGATGCACTTTTGTTTTGTAATCCATTTTTGGAATATTGCATGATAGCTTTGCATTATTCATCTAAGGGGAATTGGCCTTCAGGCATAAGATGGAAAATGAAACTGAACAAACAGTAACTGTTCAAATTTAGAATTAAATTGTTTACTTCAGCAGGGCATCCCATCAAGCGGTTTCGTAAGTTCTGTTCCCGAAGGAACCGCAAATGTGCGGTTTATTCATCCAGAATAAAGTCAGCACATTTAGCAGGAAAGTGATTAAGATGGAAAGAGGAGGGTGGACTGGGGTAAACATGATACGTCCTGCCCAACATCTGCTTTTCGTCTAAATCTTGGATGGACACACAGGGATAAATTGCTCTCTCTCTCTCTCTCTCTTTCTCTCTCTCCCTCTCCCTCTCTGGTATAAAAGGGTGAAAACATCTCCAGTTCCTGCAAACATTGAGGCAGGATGAAGAGTTTCAGGACTCTGTTAGCCACTGCTGCTGTTCTCTGGGCTTTTGTGTGGCCAGGTGAGTCTCTTTTATTACCATTGTTAATGGTCTTATAATTGTCTTTACTGAATGTGTGTACTCACACTAACAGAAAAAAAGGTTTGGTCGCATTACTCGTTTATGAGTCTTGCGTTTTTTACATTATAGAAAAAACTGAAGATGCAGGACTGTGAAAACAAACAAACATGTGTTAATGTAATAATTAAACAAACAAACAAACAAAAAGAACAAACAAGGGAGGGAGCATTTCACACTCTTGGCTTCTCTCCGCCACATTAAGTTAGACAACGGGGGCGGTTTCCAGCTATCCTGAAGGCTTATTCTGAACACTTTCTTTTCGTTAATGAGCATCTAATGAAGCAGCTTTCGATGATTCTCCTGCTACAAAAAATACTAAATATGTTTCTTGCATTGGATTTTTCAAATTGGCCTCCATCACGTCACAAAATATATGCATCCAAAATTTTGAAATGTTAAAAATGCTGCTATTATAATGTAACAAGTCGATTTCATGTCTCAAAGTGCACTAATCAATTTGTGTCTAGAGAAACACATGTGCACAACATAAAAAAAGCCCTGATCCGCAGGTGACGGTATCAGATGTGGGCAGGAGGCGGCGGTGCACTCGCGGCCCTACATGGCTTCGGTGCAGGAGGGCGGAAAGCACGAGTGTGGCGGCTTTCTGGTGGCGAGTCAGTGGGTGATGAGTGCGGCGCACTGCTTCCGTACGGAGTGAGTATTTTATGCAGAGGTCATAAAAAAAAAAAAAAAACATTACGTTTATAGCCATAGGTATTGTTATACTGATGCATTTAAATTGGGAAATGTAAACGTTCTTACCTGCCATATTCATTCAAGGAAAAAAATCAATGTTAAACGGTCAAACGGTGCTTCATAACATCCTCCCACTTTTCAAAGAATGGATGTTAAAACACAATGTATAGGCAGTAAATATTGAATTTTATTTTTTTTTTACTGAAGAGCTAAAGACCGGAAGATCGTTTTAGGTGTGCACTCTCTGTCAGGGCAGGAGGACTCAAAAGTTACACTGGGTATTTTGGCTGTGTACCCCCATCCTGACTTCAGCACAGTCAACTATGACAGTGATATAGCCCTGGTTAAGGTAAATAAATATGTATTATTTATTAATTATATATTATATATATAGATTTTTTTTTTATTCCAGTGTGTCTTTTCTGTGTTTGACAGCTAGACCAAGCAGTAGAGCAGAATGACAAGGTTAAGATAGTGGCCTATCAGAAGGCGGGAGGGGCGGACCCAGCCGAGGGTGAAGGGGTTGACACGGCAGGCTGGGGCTCCATCAACAACCGTGGCTCCCGGCCAGATAAACTTCAGGAGGTCACCGTTAGTGTCATGAGGAGGACCCTGTGTGGCCGCAGTGATTACTACGGGAAAAAGTTCACTGAGAACATGATCTGTGCCGCCGCGGACTGCAGGGATACCTGCGACGTAGGCCAAAATATCACACCTTTATACACAGAAGTGTTTTTTTTTTTTTTTTTAATGACCGAATTCTCCTTCTCTCACTCAGGGCGACTCCGGTGGACCCCTTCTCTACAATGGTGTGGTTGTGGGGATCACCTCCAACGGAGGGAAGAAATGTGGCACCAGTCGGAGGCCGGGCCTTTACACGTTTATCTCAAAGTTCAGCCAGTGGGTGGAAAAGACCATGGCAGACAATGCCTGATAACCCAAATTCCCAGTATTCACACACTGCATACAGCTTACAGTTCTCCACAACTGCATACGACTGGTCCAAGTGTCATGTAGAGCTCAGTGACTGAATGAATGCATCACTGACTGTATTTGTCTGTTTGCCATGCGGTTGAATGTAAACGGAGTAAATAAACTGCAGTTTATTGTGCAACTATGTCATTGTGCATGGAAGGGGCTAGTTTTCTCCTAAATAGTATAAAGGAACTACTGTATAAACCCCTAATGTTACTGCCTGTTGTACACACACACAAACACACACACACACACACTAGATAAGGCATCTGTTTGCTTTAGAGCAGTCTGGATGTTATAAATAAGCTACAGATAGTCTTCCTGAAGGAAACCAGGAGGGGTACACAGCACAGTGTGTCCCCCTAGGCTGAAATGTATTGTTACACACTTTTTTACATTTCTAATGTTTCAGGGCCACACAGGCAGGCAATGTAAATAGTAAAGTTGGGTTTTCAGAGGAAAGTTTTATAAAACGGCTCTCAGCTCTCTTGTTGCAACATCTAAAATTTGGCATTGAAATGAAATAGTTCAATTCAGAGATTTAAACACAAGCACATGGCAAACATCATGAAATCAGAGAAAGAACATAAACTTTTTTTTACAATAATTCCACACTGAAAAAATTTATAAACCTGTAAAACCTGCCGTAACCTGGTTTATTTACATCAATGCCACGTTCAAACAAGGTTACAATCCCACATAAAGTGCATGTGTGCGACATTGACAAACTGGGCTACATGAAGGGATAAACCATGGGAGACAGGCAGCGCAAGAGTAACATTTAAAGGTCCACTATGTTTAGCCTTTATATAGGTCTTAGTGGCCGCCTGTGCTTGAAACCACTTTTAGCCAGTCCCACAATGAGATTTCTCCAGAACGAGCCGTTTTGCTGCGTGCAGCTTTAAGTGCCAATGAGGAGGAGAGAGGCGGGATGGTAGAAGTGCATGGCCATTCACGGAAATGTCACCAACGTCTTGACTTTTTCCAGAAAAAAAAAAATTAACCCGCTGGTTCTTTAGAGTCTCATGTGATGGAACTGAAAAAAAAATTGCTAATTTTCACGTCCAATCACCGAGCCATTGCAATGTTTTGCACGTTTTCAAGCCATGACTGGAGTTACTTTTTTAGGGGTGGTGTGCAAAATTCTCTGGATGGTCAAAACATGTAGAAGGGGAGGTAACCTTTCCCATTATGACAACATAAGGGGAGAAATTCCAAATTCGACGATGCCGCTTTCTGACCGGCAAAATGGCCAAAAAATTGTCGTTACATATTGCCATTTCTAGCCACTGCAGGCCCATAGGCTCGAGGAACTCGTATTAATGTAAAAAAAAAAACACAGTTAAATTTTCATAATAGGGGACGCATAACATGCAGTCAACAAAGAAGACAAACAGCGTTAAAAAGAAATCAAATTAGTAATGAAGGTGTAATAGAAGAGTAATAGAGATATGTTATGAACGAAAAAGGTAGTGCGTGTTTGTCAGTTCAGAGTGGAAAAGTCCCTGAGTGGTCAGGTGTCTGATGGCCTGTGGAATGAAGCTGTTGCGCAGTTTGGCTGTGAGGGCCTGAATGCTTCGGTCTCTTTTTTCCGGATGGTAAGAATGCATAAGAGGGGTGTGTAGTGTTCTTCACGATGCTGGTTGCTTTCCTGATGCAGCGTGTGATATTAATGCTTATTAATAACGTACTTTGTTTCTGTGTTCTTCTCAGCTGTCTTCACTCTCCAGTGTAGGGATAGAGTATCCGCTCTTTCCTCAGCCTCCACGGGAAGTAAAGATGCTGCTGGGCTTTCTTGGCTGTTGAGCAGGTGTTGAGAGTCCAGGAGAGGTTCTCCTCCAGCTTCCTGAGACACAGAATAATCTGGTAGTTAGATTTTTTTAGATAAGTTATGTGCTGTGAACAAAAGAACCTAAAAAAAAAACAGTGGGTCTTGTTAATTAACAGTTTATTATTGATTCATGTAATGGTGTCATATGGACAGTTCATATAATTAAACCTGCTAAATTCAGGATTCATGGAAAAAGCTTGTACAATTTAGCAATTCAATACTATTGAGTACTAATGCAGATCATGTAAAATGTGAAATTGCAAATCATGTCTCCAGAAATCATAACAAGGTATCAGTAAGGCAACTTATTTTTACAACAATTTTTAACAGCATTTAACAACAATTTTTTTTAAAAAATGAATCTCCACCTCCCAGACACTCCCAGTATGTGTGGCCTATTCAAATTCACTATTAAGCCCGGGAAACTATGCCACAGTCACCCAGCCCACTTGCTCTGCTGGCCAAAGGGATGGAGGTCCCTTGTGTTGCACTCTGTGACCCACATAGAACTACTAGAGGTAGGAGGAACACCCTGCCATGAGCCGCCCCTGACTGAATGACCACAATCATGACCTCTATGGAGGACCAAAATGCATTGCCGGGACTCAGGTGGCTAGATGAACACCGATGAACACTTTGTGTTCTAGACAATCTCCACACAAGATCCATCAATGTTCAATGGAGAGTGGTCCCTCTGTTCTCTTCTGAAGTCAACAATAATCTACTTTTTTTGTCCGTGTTCAGAAATAGTCCACCAGTCCATCAGTCATTCCGCCTCCTGTATTCAGAATAGTAATTTTTTCTGTTGACTCCCACCATGTTTGTGTCATTGGGCAAATTTGATGTGTTTATAGGTGTGCATTGCAGCACAGTCGTGTCAGTGCTGATCCACACAGGACAGTATCTGAATAAGATGCTTTTATTCACATTTTCAGGTATTTAATTTTAAATGTACAGGTATGTACTTTTACTATATAACCCTCTGAATAATTTGGATTTATATTTTACCCATGCAGAACGCTGGAAACACTGACACCTACTGGTTATAATGAGAACTGAACTGTGATGCAGTATTGAATAAAAATGAATACATATTTTATATGTTTTATATATATTTCACATGGTCATTTGACCCAGCTGGCGAAGCAGAGCAGGGACATACAACCATTGATTTCTTGATTATATGATATTATATTATAGTATTTGCATTGGTAAGTATTATCGTTATGCACCACATTATCCATAGTGTTCGCTTTGTTATGTTATTTTCATGTGTTTGAAATGTATATGATTCAAATTTCCTATTACCGTCCGTTCCAAAAACAAAGTCAAGATAGTTTTCAATGGCAAAAAAAATGGCAACAAGCCGTCTTCAAATATGCTTGTTTTACTTTATATTTTTCTATAGTGTCTTAGCTGCATTAAATGCCGCCCCTTGATAAAGACCTTGATCGACTGCTTGTGGTATTTCTAGTTCTGACTCTTGTTTTATTCCAGAACCCAGAAGACCAACCCTGCGGCCCGGCCACATTTCCGGCAGAGGCTCCAGATTGCTTCAGGATTGCATCGCTGCTGTCAGGGGACGCCTTGCTGGTTGCGTCCATTTCTGAAATGATGGGGGTGGACATTTTCTTCGTTTTAGCACAAATGACTAAATATCATGAAATATAGGTATTTTATTTAGTTGTATTAAGCATATAACCAATTATCGATTGATTCATTGGATGGTGTGGCGTTTCAATGTGCTAGTAGGTTGAGTAGTGTGTTCTCTTTGTGTAAAACACCCTATTTCTCGGACGTGGCGCGCGCCGTTACTATGTCAGCCGAGACTGTTTCGTTCTTCAGGTTGGTCTGCTGATGATGGGGCTTCGCTTTGACGAACGGCGTTGTTAATGAACGGAATAAAAATGGCCAGCGTCCTGAGGAAATACGGAAAATTCGCCACGATGACCTCGGCAGTCAGGTAACGGGATATGCTACATACTCGCGGCGTAAGCCGTGAATGCGTGGGGTGTTTTCAAATGGCCGGACGGCTGCCAGCTGCAAACGGATACGGGTCTGGACGATGCGGTCACTTCACCGCGGATCCATTTGGTGTTTTTTGGGGAGTAAACTGTCCATTAAAAACAAGAATTAATCGACGTCCCTGTAAATTACAGCGCAGATGTCTCTTCTTATGTGGTCGAAATGTCGATTTTTTTCGAATTCTTTAAAATAGGCCTTAACCTAAATACGGATAGAATTACATTGATATTTTAGCCGGTTGCTTCATACGTCTTTAATAGAATATACATGCATCTTAGTTAAGCGTTAGTTAAGCGTTATAAATTCAACATGGTAGTAATAATGTGATGTATGCATGCGGAGCGCCGTGATGATCGTGGTCGGGGTTTCATGGAGTTTTGTTTTATATCAATTTTATTACTTTATTTTACTAATGAAAAAAAAAATAGTGCGTTAAGGGTCTGTGTGATTTCCGTAAACATCATCGGAAACGGCAACCCTGCTGGCGATTTTTATTCGTATAGTTGAAATCATCGCGAGATTTGAAGGGTCAGTAGGTGACTGGTATCCAGAAGATGAAAGCCGCCTTTTGTTGCCGTCTGCTGGCCTGCCTGAGGAGAGAGATTCACACAACGTATGTCTATATATAAACGTCCAAATCTCAGTATTATAATGACGTGCAACAGTAATAGAAAAAAAAATCCCATTTATGATATAAGATGTGATTGGGTGGTAGTAGCCTAGTGCGTTACACACTTGACTTTGAACCAGAAGACCCTGGTTCAAATCCCGCTTACTACCATTGTGTCCCTGAGCAAGACACTTAACCCTAAGTTGCGCCAGGGGGGGACTGTCCCTGTGCTTTTATTTACAGTGAGCAGTGAACAACCAACCAACCAACCAAGGGTGGTAGTAGCCTAGTGATTAACACACTTGCCTATGAACCAGAAGACACAGGTTCAAATCTTACTGACTACCATTGTGTCCCTGAGCAAGACACTAAGTTGCTCTGGATAAGGGCATCTTATAAATGCTAAAATTTAAGATGTCCAAAAGCAGTGAGTATATTTGAACACTGAATAGCCGAAGCAATTCAATGATCCTCTTAGTAGTCGTATGTGCGGAATGGCTGCTAAAGGGGTTTAAAGCTGGTGTTAAATGCATAGAAAGCATAAAATATTTTTGGCCTGCATATTTTTCTGTGTTGTTTCTTTTCCCCCAATTGTGCCAGATTTCCTTTTGCCCATTGTCTCTCTTTAGACAAGCTGCCCCTGTAACCTACATGTCAGATTAATGGGCCACTAAAGGTTTGTTGTGAAAAAAACGCTCCGTTTGAAATGTAGCCCAGCAATAAGCTGACCTCCTTTGCGCAGACGGGCTGAAATGAGAGGTGAATTCTGCACATCCAGAGGATGTATCTATGTTGCATTTTTTTTTTTGGCTTGCATGCGGCCAGGGTATAACAGGAAATAAAACTCCGCTTTACACCAGAGATACCGCCCCTGTAATTAGTTAATGGACGTCGTTCAGGGCGTCAGATAGATGTAATGTAAATGTAAATTAGCCAGATGGCCAGTGGGAGGGTACGTGAAAAGTGATCAATTTTGCACCCGGCACCATGATGTGTGTCAGCCCAGAGGCAGCGGGTTGACATTGTAACCGCATTGAACGCTAGTAACAGCAACACCGCTCCCTACTCCACAGCTGCTCTCGCCTGCGCCAGATACAGTCTTTACTGCGGGACGGAGGCAGCACCGCACCGGACGCCATCCTCTGCTCTCTAGGTCAGTGTGTGGGTGTGTGTGCATTCACCCATGTCAGTATAAATTCACATCAGCAGCAGCCAAAATTAATAACTCATCCTTGTAATTAGTGATGTGATTCAAATTAGTGTCTAGCTGAATTGTGTTGAACCCAGGCAGCATTGGGGTTTTTTTTTTGCCTCTGGCCTCTGTGTCCATGTAAGTGCTGTCTTGGTGCCTTTCAGGGATCGACAGTCGCTATAATGAAGGGTGCACCGAACTGGCAAACTACCTGTTCTTTGGCCTGTACAAGCAGACCCTGCTGGATGTGGAGCAGGACCTTCCTGAGGAGGTCCTAGATGGTATGTTAATGTTTTTCCAGAAAGAATCTTGGATTGAGCACCACACATTCACAGCATTTATCATTTATCAGCACCACACACTAAACATGTTCCCTAAGACAAAATGCAGGAAGATCAGGCAAACAATGGACAGTAGGAAGACGACGGTAAGAAGCATGTTAGAGGGTGTGATCATAAGATGACTCAATTTTTGTTCTCAAAATACGTCTGAAAATGTGGTTTGTATTATGCGTTTTGTACCAAGCGTTGCAACTGTCATCTTATATACAACCCAGTACAAGTTAAATTCCAGAACATTTATTTTAATATTAGTGACCGCATTAATGATTGGAAGTATATTCATTTCAAGTGATTGTATGGGATGGTGGTTAGCACAGTTGCCTAGCAACAAAAGAGACCTAGGTTTGAGTCTCAGCCAGTACTCTTTCCCCAAAGGTGTTATTGCAAGTTCTAATGGATGCAATGGTCTCCTTCCTGCAGATGTAGTACAGCAGAACTGACCTAAAAGCAATGCATAATGAATAATGTATATATAAGTGTGTTTATATTGCCTGCATTTGTGAGCATTTTGTTTTAATCTTTGGAGCTCAATCCACTGGAACTGTAACCAAATTCCTTTCAGTGGTTGGGGGATGTATTTCTGTCGAAAGTTTAATACTGTTGTTCAGTGCTGTTGCAGACAGTTTAGCCCTAAAATTGGGGTCTAATAAGAATACCTTGAGATTTAACATCTGTAACATTTAATTACATTCACAATTGAGTGATTAATTTCAGAATGTCGTAGAGCAGTTGGTGTGGTGGTGTCGAAGTGCCTGTGTCTCACTGCTCTGGAATGCAGCACGTGCAGAATGCTGGTGTTTGTCCAAGTTGCACGTGCTCAGCCTCCAGATTTTTTTCGTTCTTTTTCCTGTTGGCCGGGTGGGGGGTCATGTTACATTGTTCTTCACGTATCTGGTAAATGACCAGTAAAATGCTCTACTGTGAAATACTCCCTCTAAAAAAGGAATAGTTACAGCCATATTCCAAAATGGATTAAAATGCATTTTCCCTCAGAATTCTACACACACCATTTATGAAAAAAAAAAAAACTGCTAAAGCACAGGAAGCTAAGTATTCACAGCATTTGCCATGAAAAAACGTATCTTTATTACACAGTAGCTACATAAATGCAATTAAATGAATACAGTGAGATGATAAGGATGATATGGGACATTTTGTTTTAGATTTTACCTTTTGTAAAAGTGATTTGTTTTTTGTTGTGTTTAACCCAAGATATGGAATATTCTCCCCAGATGTGATTGTCCTTATAAAAGCAAACAGTGTGCACCTGTACTGCAACCCAGTGAATTATGGGTATCTGCTCCCATACGTATCCCACTGGAGGAACCTTCACCTGCACTGCATGACAGAAACAGAGGCAAGTCTGGCATTAGTGATCACACACTCAAGTGTTTCCACTGAGGAAAATGAATAAAACTAGCTTTCTCTCTCTCTTTTTCTCTTTTTGTCTCTCAGTATGAGGATGAGGAGGCAGCAGAGGAGTTTAAGATCTCTAGTTTTGTCTCCATGGTCCAGGATTGCCGACGCATTGGGGTTCCGTACAGTTCACAAGGTAGAATCTCCTTAAACAATAGCTAATAGGATTCAAATGCTTCAGGCATGAATTTTTAATGATTTTTTACATTTGTTTTTCATGAATTTCTGTTCCAGAATTAACGGTGGATCCCTAGATCCACCCATCCATTCTGTTGGATGAGTGGACGATTCTTGACTTTGTTACTTTGTTGTTTAGTTTATGTTTTGGAGCTTATTTTTTATAAAATGTAATACTTTGTAGCCTTATTGTTTCCCTTGCACCCCATAGTCACACAGGAGGCTATAGGACCACAGACACTTTTGTAAGTGTCACCCCCAGGGAAACATTAATTTACGGAAGGGGTCTTCCGGGGTTGTGACAATGGGGTGCTGACGTGCCCGCTCCTTTTGATCACCATTCTTGTCTTCACTCTCTGTGATGTGGGGAGAAATAAACGTGTTGTTTATTTGGGCCAGGCTGCCCAGTCTGTGCTGGTCTGCGGGTCCTCCTTTTATCAGCATCAGGGTTGATGACGCTGGAACGAGCTTCCAGCCATGGTGGCTTAGAGGCGGAGCCACTCGGTTGTTGTTTTGGGGCAATCGCTCCCCTTGGTGCTGCTTCATCTCCACAATCACCCATGGGTGCCTGAGATTATCTGTTTAACATAAACCACTGTGTTTGTCTATGTTTAGGCCACATCCAGAAGTTTGATATGTTTATGGTAGAGAAGTGGCCAATCATTCAGGCCTTTGCCCTGGAGGGAATTGGAGCTGGAGGATTTTTCACCATGAAATATAAGGTATCGTACTACAGCAATTAATGAAACATGTTCGTCCATACCCATAACTGTGTTTAAAGAAGGAGATAAGTTACAAGAGAGGACAATAATGCAATCAAACGAAACCGCAAAATGATTCGTAGTGCTTTTTGTGAGTGCAGTTATTCTGTTTTCAATGAAGATAATTAACATGGATGAGAAGCTGTGGGGGACCTACACCAGACTTGACCCTGTGTCCCTGGAGCACCTCTTTACAGAAGTAAGAGACACACACTGGTCTCCTGAGGTGATACGTTTTTTGTCTCTCCATGCTGCATAATACATGTATAAACACACACATGTTTTATTAGGAACTGGTGGGGTTTGAGAAGCAGTGGAATAATTTCTTCTCTGCTATGGACAGAGAGAGTCATCTGTCTATCCCTGAGCTGTCTGAGGCCCAGGCAGGAGAGGTACATAACACATCTGTCCCTCTTTGGTCATTTGTGGTCCTTATCATTTGACTATATGAGTTGTCATGTCCCAGCCTTTGTCTTCTCTCACACATAATTTCTCTTTTCAGTATTTTCGCATATACTTCTCCCATGGCCTGATTTCCAGCAACATCACGGACACAAGGTCTCTATTGTCTATTTATATGCACATAGGCCTGGATTTACCAGAACCCTTTCATTGAATCTAAATGAGCTAGAGAAAAACAAAAAAAAAATATTATTTCTCATATCATTTATTATAGCCTTTATTATAGCCATGTGCTAATTTGGCCTGTTTATTAAGTCTGGAACAGTTGGATTTCATCTTGAATGTACTAATTGCATGTGTGTGTGTGTGTGTGTGTCAGTAAAAGCCGGCAACCATTCACACTGTTTGGGAACCACTCTTCCAAGGCTGAGATGGAGAGTTATTGTTTCACTTTCCCTTCTGAAGGCCACCAAGTTCGCAACACCGGCCCCCAAGGGACAAATGCCAAACATATGGTTAGTTGCTGCTAATGTGCTTTGCAGATTATGGGCTATATTGGTTTAAAGGAAGGTGAAGAGCAAGATGAAGAGTGTTATCATCTTCTTTACAAGAGTTGCTGAGAGCTCCTGAATTCTTTGTCATGGTCTGTATGCAGTACAGTAGTAAGGTGGGCATGGCATTGAATGTTTTGGAGTGTTTTGGTGTAACGGTGACTGATGTCCAACATATTGTCTTTTTCTATTATCTTTATATTTTACCCCCTGCCACTGATTGTCCTTATTATTGTTTATTATTGTCTCTCAGATTCTGCAGTGTGTTTCTCCTACTGGACCCCTAGCTTGTGCCCGAACGTACTTCTTTGGCACAGCCCACATTCCATACTTAGGTAAGTTATGTGCACTTGCGAGTGTGAACGGCGGGGATGGACACGAACAGCTCTCCTATTGTCTTGGGAAAGTTCTCCTCATAGCTCACTGAGCTCGCAAGTGATTCAGTTACGCACATGAGCGAATATTTTCAACGGTTTCTTTGACTGCAGGCGCCAATCCCTGGCTGGCTCCACTGTTGCCTTTTTAATCAGTCAGCTCTGGGGACTAAAGGGACTTATTGTGATACTTTGCAGACTGACATCTTCCTTTATTTGCAGGGAATGATAACGTTCAGCAGAGAGAGACCAGTCTTTTGTAAGTATTCTGACTGCCAGTGTTGATTTAGGAAAGTGGGATAGTCGAAGTTAATTCAGGGGTTGTTTTATCTGCACTGATGTGCTCAATCAATCAGTAAATCAATACTATTTGATTTAATGTCATGCATATATTAATGTGTGATTGAAGTATTGATTATGACTCAGCAACATTGTGTTACTGTGCCAGCGTAAAGTGATCCATTATACAAAAGTAGAAAGTGAAAGTGAAGTGATTGTCATTGTGAAACACTGCAGCACATCACATTGTGCTCAAAAGAAAAATGTCACCTTGGTGACAGGCACCCGGGGAGCAGTGTGCTTTGCTCAGTGTCACCTCAGTGGCACCTTGGCGGTTCAGGATTCGAATTTCGAATGCTATTACAGGTTCGTTTCCTTACCCACTAGGCCAACCACAGAGGTCAGCGTCTGCCTGGTGCTCAGAAACTGACCTCTGATGAAAGATTAGATCTACCCTGATCTACTCAGACTGTGCATAGCAGCATCTGGGTTGCAGTCTCTGACCTGAATTCCATGATTAAGTAGCCAGGGAGTGTATGTCATGATTAAATGGCTGTTGCCATTATGTTACTCTAAAACATAATCTGTGCTTCGTTAAACATATGTACAGGTTATAAATAGGTTAATTTAGAATCTGCATTTTGGTTCTTGAGTTTTAATGGAGTGCTGTGGTCACTTATGTCACTTTAACTATTACCTCAACAAAGTGTCGTCTAGAACACCCAGGGTCTGCCAAGCTGTATTTGCTGCAAGTGAAGTATCTGAAGTAAAACAATTGTTATTTCAGACAATAATCATTATTTCTTACTCAGTCATTCTGTCTTATTTATTTACTGAGTCACTTGTATTTGTAAATGACACTAAACTTTTGAATAGTGGTGTAGACATCCTTACACAGTTGTCAGACAAGGATTTTTGTAGAGATTGAATGAATGCAAGTGTATGATGGGCTGTTCTCTGTCTTTAGGCTCCTGTCTCAGATCTACGCTGCTGTTGTGCAGGCTGTGCTGGCCGCCATTAAATGCTTCTCCTACAAGTCCAGCACCAGCAAGGTGCTTGCTGTCACACTTATGCAGTACATTTTGCCAAGTGCAATTTAACATGCACTCTTGCAGTCCAATTTACTGAGCTCATGTGAGCATGTTTCAAATAAATATTGTTCAGTCCACATTATGGTGTTGGTACATGGGCTTGCGTTAGGAGCCGAATCAAAGCTGAATTAATGGGCCGAATCAAAGCTTGGCATTTAAAATGATCAGTTTTCATAAATGGTTGTATCAATTAACCCAATTATCAACAGTACTAATTTGCAGAAATACTGTTAAATACTGCAGATATAATGTGGTGAATTGCAATTATTTTCACAAACCATTTTCTGCTGAGGTTAATTTGTGTTTGTGTTTTAGGCAAAGGATGTGGCCGAAAAGACGTTCCTGCGAAACTTGGACATCCTCGGTCTAACCCAGCACAGGAGTGCACTTAGGTAATCTGAGCACATACAGTATTAGCCCTCCACAGATATGTTCAGTCGAATTGCACTGCCTCATATTGCTCAGGTTAATATGCAAGGACTGTCAGTACCATTTCATATTACTCAGTGCACAGAACTATCTTAAGTATGCAGAGTCATTGATGCTGTATTAATATAAGGTTGTTTGTTTAGTGCTGGTCTAAAATAACATTAATATTTATGCCTAGAACTAAAGCTGTGTTTAGCATCGAGGCAGTAAATAACAAAGGAAGGTGAGTTCATCACACCACACACAACACGTATATAGGGTAATCTAGGGAAATAAGTATGTGATATCTATATTTTAAATGTGTAAAGCTAACCCTTCTTTTAAAATGTAATAACAAAGGGGTGTATTTATAATTAATTGACACTGAATTGTTTTTTTAAAAATCCAAGTTTTTTATTAGTTGGTATAATGAATATTATTGTCTCTCTCACACTCATAAACATGCACACAAAAGATAGAAAGAAATATGTGCTTCTCTTTTTTCAGAGTTGTGCCTCTGAGTGAACCAGAAAGCCGCTTCCTTGTGAAAACAGTACGTACTACTAATTTTACAGTAAGAAAGTTAACGTTTAATTTGAGAGGTAACATTCCTTGCCTTTGCCATTTTTTTTTTCATTTTTGGCATTTATCAGACACCCTTATGAAAATGAAAGTGAAGTGACCTGTGCTGGTGAAACACAACGAAATGTGTCCTCTTCTTTTAACCATCACCAGGGAGCAGTGTGTGGGGACGGTGCTTTTCTCAGTTGCACGTCAGTGGCACCTTGGCGGATCGGGAGTCGAACCCGCAACCTTCTGATTATGGGGCCGCTTCCTTAACCTCTAGGCCACCACTGCCCCTAAATTATCTGGAACAAGTTACAGGGGCAGCACCCCTGCAGCCATTAAGCGTTAATTGACTTGCTCACGGACACAATGGTAGTATGCAGGGTTTGAACCCGTGACTTTCTGGTCTTCAGGTTCATAGGTAGTTCACTAGCCTACTACCACCACATACAGAATTGGCAAATAAATATACAGCCCTTTATCTTATTCATTTACCATTTGCAGTAGTGTATGCTGTGGAGTAATGGGGTTGATTACAGGCTTATGTGCTTTGTGCAGGCATCCATGACTGTGTACAATATCCCAGACCTGTACGGCGGATCAGGAGATCTGGGATCTGTAGTTTTCTCTGAATCATTTCTGGAGTCTAGCATCTACATCCAGGACAAAGGTATGTATGCATTTTTCTCTGCCCCACATGCATTTTGTTTTATGATTAATGTCTTGATGCAGTCACATACAATGATTTGTGATGCAAGTACCTTTGTTGTCCATTAGATGGAGCCATGTCCTCAGACAGCAGCTTTACCATCCTTACCTCTGCAGTGCCAAGATACTTCTGCTGGCTGGTAGAGTAAACCCTTCTCTCTTCCTATTTTTTAATTTTTTCATTTTAAAACTGTATACAGTGGGTACATAAAGTATTCATGCCCCCTTAAATTTTTCACTCTTTGTTAAATGATTTGTTAAATGGCTTCAATATAAGTTCATTTTTTCCTCATTAATGTACACACAGCACCCCATATTGACAGAAAAACACGGAATTGTTGACATTTTTGCAGATTTATTAACAAGGAAAAACTGAAATATCACATGGTTCTAAGTGTTCAGACCATTTGCTCAGCCCTTTGATCTAATACAGTCTTTTTGGGAAAGTTTTTCAGACCTGAATTTGGGGTTCCTCTGCCATTCCCCCTTGCAGATCCTTTTCAGTTCTGGCAGGTTGGATGGTAAACGTTGGTGAACGTTTTTTTTTTTTAGGTCTCTACAGAGATGCTCAATTTGGTTTAAGTCATGGCTCTGGCTGGGCCATTCAATAACAGTCACAGAGTTGTGAAGTTGTTGTGAAGCCACTCCTTAATTTTTTTTAGTTGTGTGCTTAAGGTCATTGTCTTTTTTGGAAGGTAAACCTTCGACCTGGTCTGAGATCCTGAGCACTCGGGAGAAGGTTTTTGTCCAGGATTTCCCTGTATTCTCATCAGAGAGAGAATCTTAATTCTTACCATCTTCAGGACGTTTTTAGCAGGCTTTCATGTGTCTCGAACTGAGGAGAGGCTTCTGTCGGGCCACTCTGCCATACAGCCCCGACTGGTGGAGGGCTGCAGTGATGGTTGACTTTCTACAACTTTCTCCCATCTCCCGACTGCATCTCTGGAGCTCAGCCACAGTGATCTTTCAGTTCTTCTTTACCTCTCTCACCGAGGCTCTTCTCCCCTGATAGTTTAGTTTGGCTGGACAACTTATTATGAATGTCACTATGTTCTTAGGAACCTTAAGTGCAGCAGAAATGTTTTTATAACCTTGTCCAGATCTGTGCCTTGCCACAATTCTCTCTCTGAGTTCTTCAGGCAGTTCCTTTGACTTCATGATAGTCATTTGCTCTGACATGCATTGTGAGCTGTAAGTATGGAACAGAAGAAATGGACAGTGCCTGAGTTAAATATACGAGTGTCTCAGCAAAGGGATTTTGGACCATGTGATCTTTTAGCTTTTCTTTGTCAATAAATCTGCAAATATTTTAACAATTTAACAGTTTACCTGTCAATATGGGGTGTTGTGTGTACATTAATGAGGGAAAAACATTTACTTAAATAATTACCTTCATTTTAGCAAATGGCTGCACTACAACAAAGAGTGAAAAATTTAAGGGACTCCATACCCACTGTATGTCTGATGAAATAAGAGAGTCTGTTTTTTCCTGTGTGCCTGGCTTCATTAAGAAGATTGAAGTTAAAATTCACAATTGGAGCAATAGACCTGATACAATTCAACCCATTGAATCAAATCCATATCTGTTTTTTTTTTTTTTTTAATTTATTGAGATGTATGAGTGAAGTGAAGTGAAGTGATTGTCATGTGATACACAGCAGCACAGCACATGGTGCACACAGTGAAATTTGTCCTCTGCATTTAACCCATCACCCTGAGTGAGCAGTGGGCAGCCATGACAGGCGCCCAGGGAGCAGTGTGTGGGGACGGTGCTTTGCTCAGTGGCACCTCAGTGGCAGATCAGGATTCGAACCGGCAACCTTCTGAATACAGGGCCGATTCCTTAACCGCTAGGCCACCACTGCCCCTATATATTGTTTATCATGTAAAATAATGGATTGTTTTGACTGGAGGATTTGTTGTAGCCGAATTCAACAGGCTACTTCACCAAAAAGTTGATTTTTTTTTTTTGTAACCCTTTTTAATAATCTGTAGTGTACCAATAATTTCATGGGGCACATTATACCATTTCAAAGCCAACATGACTTTACAATTTACCCTGGACAGCTTAGATAAAGCTACCTCACACCCATCTGGGGAGTGTCATTCACATTCCCTGTGACAAATAATGTTATAATAATGTTATAATCCACCAAGTGGATTCTGTGTTTGGGTGGAATCTAAAGACATTTTTCTCTTCCACAGGTCGAGGAGTATGATGTGAAACTTTCAGAACAGGCTCAGCAACTGCTGAAAGTAAGAAACACAGAACTGTGCCTTACTCTACATTAACATTACATTTATCCACAAGCAAATATTTTGTTTGTTTTCAAATTTTCTTTTTCTTTCTCTTGCTTAACTCTGTGAGGACATGTAGAGACTCACTAATCATCCATGCGCACATAAACATTTGTTTACAGGTTGAAGATAACACATGTTTAGGGAACCTCTTGGTAGTGGGAGACTCTGTCCAGATCTTCTCAAGTAGTCTGCTGTCAACACCAGAAGAAGGTGAAGGAAAATATACACTCTTGCTCATGCTTGCCCTCTTTTGATGGTCACTCTATTGACTGCTAATGATTGTGTGTGTGTGTGTGTGTGTGTGTGTGTACTGTAGGTAAACTTGTGTATTTCTCTGAGGGGCTGCTCTTCATTCATCCTCAGTATGGCAGCATCACTATCTCCAAGAACCACATCAGAAAGCTCAGCTTGTATGATGGGGTATGGAGACTTCATCAATAAATGACTTGGTGTACAGGCTATGTTGGAGCAATGCTGTTATATTGAATATCACAGAAGATCAGACTATCTTGAGTGTGATATATTATTTTTACACATTTTATACCATAAGAGGGTTGCATACCATAGTATTGTTTGCCTCATACAACACAGAAAGTTGATGACCGCTGATTTCATGGTGTGTCCTTCTAAAGCAAAGCACACCATACTGAGTGATTTCAAATGTAAGCCTAATTCATGTGTGTGTGTGTGTTTGTGTGTTGCAGGACTCTTTCACAGCATTAGCGCTACTGTATGTCGATTTTGAAAGCTCTCTACTGCCCTACCTGCCCTTCCCATTGCACAGCCATGATCTCTGCCTGGGGCTGGGGCTGCTGCCCAAAACAAAGAGCTATAGGAGCCTTTATTCAAAGGTACACACACACAGGCCCTGAACATCAGTAGCCAAAAAACAATTATGTGTTCAAGTTGTTTTTATCCCTGCAATATGCCAAGACTTAAAACAGCCTCAAGGCAGTTTTTTTGGACTCAATGTGAACTGATTAAAATTTTAATGGAAACCTCCCTCCAAAAACTTACGTACAAAGCATGACATATTTAAAATACCTTATAGGGCTATTAAGTCCTTTCCCAGTTGTCCTTGACCTTTTGACCACCAAACAGCTCTGACCTGTTGTAGCGTCTGTGTATACACTGTTGAGGCATAGATTACACACGACTCTTGTATGTGTCTTGTGATTTCTTGAACTCTTTATGCTTCTCAACCCATTCTTGAAATCCATGTACTCTAAAAAGGCCACTAGCATCATGAAATGCTGTTGGCGGAAATGGTTCTGCTTTGCAACAGGCCTTGTTTCTTCTATTGCTCCATGGTCCATTTTTTCCATGTTCACATGGCCATTACAGGAAATTTTGAGGCTGGATAGAGGGGTCAGCATGAGCACTCTGACTGGTCTGTAGCCCCATAAAGCAGCAGGCTGTGATGCACTGTGTGTCTGTTTTTTCCTGCTGTTATCACATCAACGTCACAAGCTGACTGATTATTCGCTGTCTCCTGACAGCTGTCATTCTAACTAGATCATCTAAGTTATTCACTTTCCCTGTTTTAATTTGTTAAGTTTGAGACCACTGAATATCTTTGTTTTTAAAACAACAAAGTTATGGCATAATTAAAATATCAAATTCAACTCCCAAACTTTATGAATTGTATTCACTCATAAATTATTTAAAAATTATAAACTATTTTTTTACACATCCTTCACCACTGTATATACATGCCCAAAAAATGCACATGCACACTCACACACATCACATCACATCTCTAATTCTCTAAGGCTCTATGAGGGTCTGCTGAGTTAATGTGTTTTATGGTGTGCCCATGTGCATTGCATGTTATGTAAGGCATAATGCGCAGCAGATGCATCATCTGTTGTAGAAAAGGGTAATGCGGATGGTCACAGAGGCAACTACATTATCCTGCTTATTTCATTTCTGCTTATTAAGACTCAAGGATTAAATTTCTCCATTGTTATGAGCATTCATGAGATCATGTGCAGTGTCAAAAGGGTTACAAAAAGCTTCATCTGACTTACATTTTAATTATTGTAATTACATAAAAAAATATATATTCATATCAAGAAATTGTGCATTTTTGGAAATTGAAGTGAATACAATGAGAATACAATTTCACAAAATGAACCTGTTTAAGATTTCTGCTGCAAGACACATCTTTTTGAAAAATGATAATGGCAGAAAAAGACACTGTGCTGGTGGTTTTATTACTGGAATAGAAAACATAATGAACAGCGAAACTGAGTATTTCAGAGGGCAATGTGAGAAGCTGCATCTATGTGGTTTGATTTAAGGCATAATTCACAAGTATGTGCTCTCATGGCTTTATCTTACTAAAATGGTAAAAATGTATTTTGCATACTTATATCTAGCACATTTAAGGTGATTTACAAAAGTTCTGCGTAGCAAAGATTAAAACATCACAATTAAGCATTACCCTAAATATATGTGTTAATATGTCTCATGTGTTGGTCTTAATCCTGCTCTTTGGTGTTGCAGGTACTGCAAACGTGGCACTGCTCAGACTCTACATTACAGTTGCAGCTGGTGGAGCGAGATCAACTCAGCGTGGAACAGCTGAACATGTAAACCTCACAGGCACTCTGAAATACAGAAAAACTCTGAAATGTATACATGCAAACACACACATACACAAACACATATACAGTACAGGCCAAAACTTTGGACACACCTTCTCATTCAATGTGTAACTCCACATGTGTTCACTCATAGTTGTGATGCTATCAATGAGAATCTACCAATGTAAATGGTCCTGAAAATAAAGGAAACTCAGTGAATGACAAGGTGTCTCCAAACTTTTGGCCTGTACTGTATATTCACACATGGATGAGTGTATATATACAAATAAGTACACAGGGAAAAGAGCTTTCTTCATTTGTAGCATAGGGATGCTCCCAAGGTCTGAGCTGTTATCCACACAGCATTCGTCTCTGATCTTTCATCCCAATGCTCATCCAGATGGTTTGTGTGTGGTACTTCACAGGTACTCCAGATTGCAGAAATTCAATCAGAGCCAAAGTCGATCTGAAGTTATATTCAGAGCAGGGCTGAAGACTGCTTACCCTGAACTGCCAGAGCTGGAGAGGTGCGGACAGCTTTGAAATGTACACCTATAAATTTATGCACAGTTTTGGAGAGTAATCTTTGTGTGTTTGCACGCTCTTTTTTTTTTCTCAGGTTCCTGGAGCACTTTGCATTGAGCAGCAGTGTGTGTGACGAACATGTGTGCAGTGAACACCTGGAGGCACTGTTTCCCAACACAAACATCAGCACAGTCCTGCCCAAACGAAGACCCAAGGTTTGCACTGACACATGCTAAACACTAATACCTGTATTATGGAATATGGTGACCTGTGTGTGTGTACTGATCTGTATATATGTGTATATTTGTGTGTAGGTGGTTGTTTCTATAATCGCAGGGTTGCCAGGCAGTCATAAGGAGAGTCTGTGTGATTTCTTACTCAATGTGAACCGGGAAGCTGGCAGGTAAGTGAATCTCACTACTGTCACGACTCACCATGATTCATGCATCAGCCATCCTAAATGTTCACACGTTTTGGCAGATGTTTAGATGTGTGACTTGTGCTGCTTGGTCGACAGGTGGGCTGTGTACCATCCTCCTCCAGACTCCAGTGGGCTCTGTGTGTCACACCTGCACAGGTTCTTCAGCAGTCTACTTGAGAACCTGAAAGAACCAGAAGTCAGAGTCCTGCTGCCTACTCCGGGGTATTAAAATACATGACTAAGTTACTGGGACAAGGGTGCACATACTTGCCCATGCAAAACAGGCAGTAGTACCTGATCTTGTATTCACCTTGTGATAATAATAATTTTTCTTATGCATTTGACCATTGCATTTGTGTGTGAAAGGTACACCGATGTGCTGGATATAGTGCAGTGTATCCTGTCTAACCCAGATGTTGCTGTGAGAAGAAACATTGCCATTGGTGCCATCACCTCTTGTGTGAACCCCCTCAGCTCTTACATGGAGCACAGGTAAGAGTTCACTAACAGATATAGCTCTAACACACTATCAAAGGGTTATTGCTTTATTAAGGTTTCATTTGCAGAATGCTTGATTATATTATTTTAGTTTACTTTTAGTTTACTATGATCTGAAAAACAAGAGATATTCTGATCAAATGATAATGACTTGATCAGATCATCCTTAAATAGAAATAATCAATGCATCACACGTCATTGGAAGATGGTGACCTGCTCTGATTTATCACAGATTATTTTAGATCCTTTCGTTGTCTGGTTGCATGTTGTTTACCAGGGAAGAGGTGACAGCCATGCGGGATGAAGCAGACAGAGGCAGTATGATGCTCTGGCAATGTTCTCCTTAGAAACCTTGGTTCCTGCATTCATGTGGATGATATTTCGACACGTGCCACCTACCTAACAATTGTTAGACCATGTATAGCCCTTCATGACAATTGTGTTGCCTAATGGGAGTGGCCCCTTTAAGCAGGATTGTGTGCACTGACACACTGCAAAATTTGTTTTTGGCTTCTGTGGCATATGCTGAGAAAACAAGTCTGATTCACAGAGGCCCACCTACACACCTATATGTGTGTATATAAGTAAACTCTGAATATTGTAAGAGCAACATTAATTCAAGGCTTAATGGTGGCTCTGTGGTGGCCATAGCTTTAACCTTTATGTGTATTTTTGTTCAATAGGTTTCTGCTACCCAAGCTCCTTGAACAGTGCAGCCAAGGTAATTTCATTGTGTAAATGTGTTAGTTAGTATAAAACTATAAAATTTTATGAAGTCATATGACCTTTATGTGTTTATGTTTTTTACAGGTGTTGTCAGCAATGTGGCTTTTACTGGACTGACTGAGCAGAAGCATCCTCTCCTTCAAAACATTCAGCAGCTGATCAGATCAGTGAACCCAAATGCAGCATTTATCCTTGCCGAAAGGGGAGCGATAACAAGGTGAACTCTTGCACCTAATTCATCATTCCCAGAACGGCTTCCCTGGGTTCCATCATCCGCCGAAATTATCTGTCTTTTTAGCATTTGATGAAAATGGACAAAAATGAATCTTGGATTGAATTGAGTGATTATGGTCACAGTAGATATTAAAATATCCACTAGCTTTAAACTAATGACATCAGTCATAACCCCAACCACAACCCCAATACTTTTAATGTACATCATTGAAGGAAAGTGTTTCTACACGTGCAACGCACACGCTTGGATCCATGTACCCACACACACCAAAAGATCAGTGATTTTTAAAAGCATAAGCATAGTCTCAGATAAAGCACATTATGGTTCCGTTTTGGATTATGATCTCGTAAGTGTTAGTGCCGCATAGTTATAGTGTATAACTCTGTGTGTGTGCTGCAGGATTGAGGACATGAGACTTGTTCTGTCTGAGAACAGCTTTGTGGAATCACAGATGATTAGATCCCGGTACCTGCTCTACCCAGGGTGGTGAGAGAAATTCAAAAGAGATTTGTTACCTTCATTATATGCCAAGACATGAGCAGCCTATCCCATTGTGTGTGTGTGTGTGTGTGTGTGTGTTGTAGGTATGAGGGGAAGTTTGTATGTGGTTCTGGCTCTGTCTCCATATCTCAGCTTTGTCTGCAGTTCAGCAGACCACTAGAGAGAGACTTGTTCCTGGACCAGTGCAAAGGTGAGATAATTGTGTGTGTGTGTGTGTGTGTGTGTGTTGCGGACTGATCCTCTGTTAGCTCAGTAGTGTGAATTCACGGGGTGTTTCCAGGCGACCACTGGAGACTGATACTGCGCTGTAATCCAGATTACATAAAAGGAAACACACATGCATCGGAATGTGTGTGTGTGTCTGTGTATGGTGTGTTTTTTGACAATTAGCTACTTTACCCAGCACAGAAAGCTTTCATTGCTCTCTCTGGGGGACAGCTGCTAGTGCCGCTTATTGTACTTTATGGTCATAAATGTCCTTTTTAATGCATGTGCCTGGGAACGTGTGGGTGTGTGTCCCTCAAATTCAGTAATACTGTGTTTTCCTCCATGTGAATAAGAGGGAGTGCCTCTGCATTTGAATAAGCTCTGTCATGGGCCTCCTTTTGCAAGTCTCTATTTATTTTTAGCAGAGTGCTGAAGTGTGGTATTGTAATTGAAATAAAACCTCTAAAAAGCATATTTGAAAAATAATTGTGTGTGTGTTTATGTGTTTCCAACTTCAGTCTTGAAGTCGTCTCTGAAGTCCAGTCCTTTCAAGGGAAATGTTTATCACATCCGGGGAGAAGTTCGCTTCACGGGTACGAGCTCAGTCTTTAGATTCTGCGCTGTCTGGTAAGAGCTGTCTGCAGACAACACATTTTTTTCATAATGAAGAAGAGATTATTTTCTCTTAAACTGCCATGCAGTTTATAAAATGTAATCTTATCTCTTCACCTGTCCAATCCTAAAAAATTGTCATTTTATGAAATGGCTTGTGCTTTTATATTCCTTAGTGTGTAGTTTTAGATGGAATTTTTTACTGCAGAATAGTATCCAAATATAATGTAGTGAACATATGATGAATATAATTGTCAATTCAAAGAGTATCTTAAATGAAACATAATTTTTGTGTAGCAGATTTATGAGTGTGCGTGTGTGTGTGTGTGTGTGTGTGTGTGTGTGTGTGTATATATATATATATATAAAATGTATGTAGTTGACAGTTACAGTGTACATTATGCAATACACAACAGACATATAACTACCAATCTAACAACTTTATTAATATTCACATATTTTAGTCTATTGCATGTGAAATCTTTAAAAATGACTTGTAAATTATGTCTAATTAATTGTTTAGCCCTAGGATAGACAAAAGTGACGATGTACTTATACAACAGATACTTCAATGGTGTGCAAACAGCACCAATTTCCATATGTTGTATTAAAGCAATGAAATACATATTTTTTGACCTTCATATGACCTTCATGTGCAGTGCTGCTCTTGACTGTTCCTGTCTGTTTGTGAGTTAATTTTTTATAAGCTGTCTTCTTGAGTGTGTTTCTGTGCCATGTTAAACGTGTGTGCACATGTGCTCGCGTGGTAAACACGTGCCCAGCGTTTGCCTCTTTACCACTGGGAAGCATTAGAGGGCTAACGCTAGGCTAACGCTGCAGACGGTAGGACTCTGCTCTGTTCTCTCCTCATGGTCTGGCCTGCTTCACTTAGTGATGTGACGGTTTCAGTTCCCACTCATTCGTTAACTCTGGTTTTCAACCTTTAACTTTATGTTCTAATGTATGAATGCCTTTTGTCTCAGTTCCAGTTGCATGTAGTTAGAATGCAGTCATCTGATTTGTTAGTTTTACCAAGTGATTTTTATTGAGTTGACTGCAGTGTTGCCAGACGTACGATAATTACCATCATTTTACTCTATGTATGATCAATAATTCCAAAAATTCCATAATGTATAATAATTTTACCCCTTCCTTTTAAGTTATTTCAGTAGCACGATCTCCGTTCTCATCTGGCTGTGCAGACATACTTGGCTTGTTTTTGCACAGTAGTCTCACGTGCCTTTACAGCCAATCAATGCGCGATTTAGCACGTGGTGAGGCACGAAGACGCAAAGAGTAAGCATACACAACATCGCCATCAGACTTGCAGAAATGGATACTTGGTAGTTAAAGCCTGTAGCTAGCACTAACAGCAAAGATTTTCTGAGCAACATTAGAATGGAAATAGCTTGTGTGCGATAATGTTTCTCAAAATGCAATAATTTTAAGCTGCTCGTTTGATACTTCAACATTTAGGATCTGGCAACACTGGTTGACTGTGTGTTTATGTGTGATTCTGATTGGATGGACACAGAGTGGTTTCGACTGGTCAGATGTATGAGGAGTGATTTGAAATAGCTGGTTTGTGTGAGTTTCACAATGACTGGTTGGCTGAGTGAGTACAGAGTGACCCCTGATTGATCGTTGTATGAAAATTTGAGTGGCTCCTGCTTGACTGTATGGGTAGACTGCCTTCTGAATGGAATGTGGCGTGGACTTTGAGTGGGCTTTGATTGGTCGTATGGATAGAGAGAGTTCTGAGTGGTGGGCTGCCTGAATATTGACTGGTTATTGATTGGATTTAGGGCTGGGCTATATACAAAATATTTAGACAACATTATTTAATATATTCTATCTCTTATATAGGTTGCAAACCCAGGCACCAGTACTAAATCTATGAAAAAACATAGATCTGAGCCACAAGATCTGTATTGGTCCCAACCATCATCATAATTAACACTATACTTTGATTTTGCAAGAATTATGTAAGTAACTGGTGTTGATTTCTTTTAATTTGATTGGACATAAGATACTCCATGATTGCTGGTAGCATATGGGGTTTGGTCTATGCATATCCATCTGTTTAATTATTAGTAATTTTATTTATATCAGATATTTAATAAAAATATTATATATATTGCCCAGCCCTAATATATTGTATGGAAGTGAAGTGCAGACGTTTTTTTGCTCATTACCATATTAACATATTAGCACCATGGATAGTACAGTCCATTCATTTTGGTTGTAGTTTTTGTGGTTGTAGTTTTAGTTCCTCTTTGTTTGTGTGTGTATAGAATGCCAACAACCTCACAGGGTGAGTGGTGGAGATGGTTTGCCTGTGGCACTTCAGCATGCTGACTGTGGGTGACGTTACTGTAGGGTGGATGGTGATTGGTAGATGTTGGCTGATGTGTGAGACCCATGGTTAAAATGATGATGCATTCTATGGAGAGTAAGAACTTTTTTTTGTGTGTGTGTGTGTGTGTGTGTGTGTGTGTGTGCGCAGACTCTGATAGGCTGATGCAGGTGTGTTTTAACACACTGAGTGGAAATCTGGCTCTGGTCCCTGTGGATCAGGACCCCACTGGAGCAGGTGTCCCCCCCTGCTTCCTGCTGGTTGACTGTGTGGGTCTCACTGATGAAGGCCTGAAGGACTGGCTCAGACTCTGTGCTAAACAGGTAGAAAACGAAACACAGACACCCATGCAGCTCACATACATGCAGCTCTGAGTTTTTCCCCCCTTTTGTTAACATTTGTGGTTGACTGATGAAACCGGTCAAAATGTAGGACCATGATGCATATAGAGTGACAAGGCCATTTGTGTGTATGTATGCAGAAACTGGTCAAGAAAGTAAAAAAGAACCGTTGGAGTCTGAGCCAAAAGGAACTCATAGAAATCCATGTGAGTTACACACATATCAATACCCACTTGATTGATTGTTTCTTTTCATCCCAAGGTATAACATAAATGCATAGTGAAATGTAATTACATCTCTCTCTCTCTCTCTCTCACACACACACAACCTCTTTCTTAGGAGAGGAGACACCTGGACCCCCTGCCTCCTGGCTACTACTTCAATGGCATTCAGTATGTGAGTTTCTATGGAGAGAAGTCCAGCCGCCATCCCTGTATCCTTTGTGCTTCCTGAGCTTTCCCAGTGCATTGGATGCTGTGTCAGGGGTTCCATTAAAGTACAGGACTTATGTGTTTATGTGAACTGACATTGTTCCGAAATCTCATGGAAATTGTTTTGGTCACAGTAGCTAATAGACCAGCATTTAGCAGAGTGTGTGTGTGTGTGTGTCCTTTGTGAGGGATTTCCTTACATTTGCACCTGCAGTAATGGAGCGTTTTATTGAGGAGTACGTTGAGGAGGTGAACAAGGAGGTAGAGCGTTTCAACAAAGAGCTGGAGCTGCAGGAGAAGGTGGACCTGTTCAATCCTTAGAGACACACTCGTCTGCACCGCTCCCTCCCTCCCTGGCTCCCTCCACCCAGTCCATCCCACTCTGTTCTCCGCTGCACTGTTTACTGCTCCACAGCTCGGTGCACCGCTCTCTCTCCATAAATGGGCTTTTTTTTTTAAGGCGGGGAGCGTGCATAGACTGATCGGGTTTCTTTACCATGGAAACAGAAGCACTTGCAATGCCGACGAGAGATCCTATCCTCACATCGCCAGCTGTGTGTGCATCAGAGAGAGATGTGTGGATGATAGAGCCTAATTAAAGAGAGTATTTTAGGGCTGGCAGGATTTGTTGTCACATCCCAGAGGGATTTTCCCAGGAAGAACCCCCTCTACTGTCATCTGATACACCACACACCTGTCTACTGACACACACACACACACACACACACACACAGCTAGCTTGACCAGTCATCTTAATATACAAATAGTGTAAATAAGCCATAAATTATGGTTACATAAATGAATGTTTGCTGTGTAATCTGAGTACTGCAGATTCTTTTAAAGTGACCTGATATTAATGTCCTAGACAATTTCCCCACAGACAGTCTAGAGCAGTTTTCCACTTCATATTGAATAAAGATAGAGGCACAGGGTTTTTTTGCAGACATCAGTTCCTTACCACAAGATGTTGTGCAATGACATTTTAACACATTCTGACCATTTGTAATGCCAGGGTCATACTAATGCAGACCCTCTATCACTGAACTGCAGGAAGGTGGAGCTGTGTAAATAGTCAGAATCCTACTGCATGATGATGATAATGCAATGTAGGTGTGGATCTCTCGTCCAAATGCACAGGTGCAAACCCCCCCACCCCCCCATAACCAAACACTTTCCAGGGGACTCACCTACAACCCAAGGGTGGATCACTGTGTTTGTTTGCCCCTCTATTTTTTTTTAGGGCCTTATCTTGAATGGCAGGGGTTGGGGTTCAATTTATCGGGATTAAGGTTGATGTCCAGTAGATGTCAGGTCGTGGTGGATCTAGGTTAGATTTCACCTCCAAATGGTTCGATGTTCATCCCGAGGTGTGTGAGTGAGGCTGTTTCTATAGGACAGTGTGTGTTCTGTACAGTGTAGTCTGGTGCTACAGTAGAAGCAGCCTAATAACCTCACAGGCTAAAGCTCTATGCATGTTTTATCTTTACTAAAATGTTACACAGCAGGGGGTCAGCAGTGTCACTAACACACGTAAAATCACATTTTTAAAATTGCCTAAGTGCCAAACTCTTCCTTCCAGTGGCCTTTATGCCTGAGGTAATGAAGATAAAACAAGTCGATTTTGTGTTTGGAATTGCGATAAAGACGCGCACACACACATAAACACAAATGTCCAAAGACTGAAAACAGTGCTGGCCCCCTCTGTACCAGTATAACTGTAATACAGTATGTCACTAAGCCATATTCAGTACTGGAGTGTACTAGCGAGATTAGCATGACGGTGCCATGTCCCGGTTGTTATAGAAACATCACCATTGCTGTGGGCGTGCGTTGCTGTCGTTTGGGGAAAAACGCGTCTCCACTGCTACGCGGAGCTATTTTCTTGGACGTGCCGCCGTTGTCACAGAGACACGTCCTTCATTTATGAGAGCAAGCAAGTGCGGCCTCAGCCCAGCTTTCAGTTTGCCTTTTAAGGACCTGAATACCTGCACATGGTCTGAGGCTTGTGTGAATAGGTCATCGTTCTAATCCACTGAATATAATCATTGTGTCAAATGACACACATCTCCCAAGACCGTATATTCTGCGAAGACAGAAGTCCCCAACGTGACATGCAGCAGTTGTTGTTTATGCCTGGATACACAATACCCAGGGGTCTTTTTGTCTCTCTCACACACACACAGGCTTTCAGTAAGCCACAGACATGTGTTTGGATGCATGGTTCTGGTCCTTAAAGGCGGGGCTCTCAGCTCGCACTTGCTCGAGTTATTTAGCTGGACGTAGCGGTCTTTATAAGCACATTCTCTCTGCATGTTTTAACGGTGTCTTATCCAGGTCTTTTTATGTTGACACGAATGCCTTTCACCGGTACTAACAAAGAGAACATTTTGACAAAAAATGTATTTTGCATATCTGACTAGAATCGGTTTACCTCGAGAATAAAATATAATATTTTTGTAATGCTGTGAATCAGAGGCAGAGTAAATTAGAGAGCTGAGAATACTGCTGCAGTATTTGCTGATCTTAATGGGGGGATAAAAAAATTACTAAAATAAGAAAAGGTTTCCTAGACCTTTCCAGCGAGGTCTCGCTGCTTTTTATACAGTAGCCCCAGCGTCGGTGAAAGGATCGCACTACTTGATTATAAGGCATTCTGGGTAGCAGGGAGAGCACTGGAGGGCCACAGCAGGAAAATGAGATGGAAGCGCGGACTGGGGAAAAAAAAAAAAAAAACCTGAATAGAAGAAGAGATTTGATTGGGTGACGCTGAAGCTGTTTTGCACTCTATTACCAATGTCCACCTCGCCCTACCTGAAAGCGCTGATTTTTATTCTTATCTTATTTATTTTTTTAACAGGCAGGGTGTAGGCAAGCTATTTGTGCCTGATGGCCCCATCTTTAGATAAAGAGGGGTGCCAGAGCGGCCCTCCAGATGCTGCCCCTGCTTCCAGCCGTCCATGTTTGTGTCTGAAGAGCTGAGGTTAGAGGACTTAAACAGAGTTTGTCATCCAAAGGAAAAGATTTGGTAAAGTTTTATGAAAAAAATCATAAAATAAATATATTTAGAAAATGGTGCTGCAGTGGCGATCACTCGGACCTGCATTTCCGTCCATTTAGAGCACTTTTCATCTCAGGCCTAATTGAGGAGAGATTTGGGCTACACTCTCCATCAAGGCTGAAGACTTGTTTCCACAATAAATTCTGTGTGTGTGTGTGTATTTGACTAATTTTGAGAAAATTTTACTGAATTGAATTTGCATAAAAATTCCATCCCAATTTAATCAAAATGACCAGTCTGTTAATTAAAGACAATCAGCTTGACCAATCACAGGCCATGTATTCTTCATCCCAAACAGCCATATTGTTGTACCGCAGCCGCCCAGGTGGAAGTTCTTCACCCCCTTTGTTTATCACTGCGTGGGACCGTATGAGCAATAAAAAGCACAATGGCACAAGGTACAGACTGTACATCAGCGCCAACAGCTCCTTAAATCCACGCTCTTCATCATGCATGGCTAAAAGGTTCATCCCATTCACCTGGCCTGACCCTGGCAGAACAGACCACGCCAGCATGGAGCTTCTAGTATGGCTTAAAGAGTCAAGCGCAGAGACACACACACACACAGATAAACCCACAGAGGGTGGGTGTAAATGTGAAAAGGGATGTTGAGAATCAGCATCAAAGGGCTAAAGTATCACCCTCTGTTCCCAGAAGCTGCTGCTAAAACACTTTCATTTCAGTCCATTATTTTTTCCTTTTTATTATTTTAATGTATTAATTGTGGGAACAAGCCAAAAAATCCAGGGACAAACTTTTTTGTTGTTGTTTGGTTTTTGCACAATACCCATGGAGTTTGATCTTTTTGCTATTTGATCTAGAGAGGACACACACAGTTTCCTGAATCAATTGTGATTTTGTGTCCTGAAAATGGGGGAAAGTACTTGAAAAGTGCCAAAATGTTAATTTTGCTGTTTTGTTTAAGGTGGTGATGTTCACTGAAAATTACTGCAATTCTTTGAGTGAATTTTGCACAAAGCTGATATGATTCTGTTTTGCTCCTGTGACTGATGCTTTTGATTCTGTAACCTGACTGTGGTCTTTACCCACCTCAGTAACACATTAAATATTTATTTGGTTGATGAGTCTGTGTGTTAATGCTATCTATGTTTATATATGCATGTTTGATCAAGGCTTTCCAGACAGAGTGAGTGTGTGTGTGAGTGAGAGAGAGAACATTTCATTTCTGATGTGTGTGACAAACAGCAGACTGTATAGGGGTGGTAGTAGGGGTTGTAGTAGCCTAGTGGGTAGGGGTGGTAGTAGCCTAGTGGGTAACACACTCGCCTATGAACCAGAAGACCCAGGTTCAAATCCCACTTACTGCCATTGTGTCCCTGAGCAAGACACTTAATCCTAAGTTGCTCCAGGGGGACTGTCCCTGTAACTACTGATTGTAAGTCGCTCAGGATAAGGGCGTCTGATAAATGCCGTAAAATGTATAGGGCATGGATGGCATTTGTGGAATGCTGTTATATATACATCCCTTTCCTAACAAACACACACCATTCTCACACACACATGTACACACCCAGCATTGCTTAAATCTGACATCAGCTTTTCTTAACTCTCCCTTGAGTTCCTTCCCACCCTCTTAGCCTCATTTATAGTCCATTGTTTATTTTTCTGCTCTCTCTGATGAAGAATGGGTTCTATTTCTGAGACTGCGGTTGCCATGACGGCTGCATGTAAACACATTTTCTCTATAGCCGCGAATGTCCTTCGCTGAAAAACAAACAAAAATCCCTCACACACACAGACACACACAGGCATTATGTCCTCGGTGACCAAAGATGGTAATGAAAAATCAATTATATTTTGTCATATTGACCTTGCATTGATAACATATAACTCCTGTTGATCAAACATCAACAATATTCGTCATCTTTGACTGTTTTATGACTGCTGTTCTTTGCCAAGATAATGCACTCCAAAATCTCGTGGGTTATGTTGTTGTTTTTTTTGTAATGCAAGAGCACTTTAACTGGCCTGTGCACAGCAGATGGAACAATCCTTTTATTAAATTCCAGTCCAGTTTCAGTACAGAATTGACATGTCTTTTGCCTGTATGAATCGGGTCTCGAGATTTTCTGCTCCAGTCATGTTTGACTAAATACATCTAGGCTTGCCTAAACGTAGCAGTTAGCATCACAGACTGAAACCTTGAATAAAACAAAAAACTTTAATGCAAAAAAAAAAAAAAAAGCCTGAAAATATGTCCAGAAAAACAGAACACACCTTTAACTATGTGATTAAATGTAGACAACAGCTCCGCATTAAAATGCTTACTGGGAGGCCCACCATCTAAAATGTGAACATGTAGGAGAGTGTACTGGATTTTTTCTGATAAGAAACATGTTACTAAATTAGTAATATCTACTAAGATATATCTACTAGCAATTCAGCAAAAACTCATTTCCATTCTCATTTGTCCTGATCTTTATGTCTGTTTTAAAGTTTTTCTGATGTCCTTTGGTCAGAGAACGCACATCTGCATACTAAACAGACCTTAGACCTTCCATTATGTTTTGAATTTTCATGAATCTCAGAATGTCTTCTAGAATTAAGAAGTGCTTATATACGGTCCACAAATATGTTCGAGTTTCGCATACACTGAAGCATGCTGAGCATGTGGAGGATGTAGTCTGAGTAATGTGATCTAGTTTAAATGTGCATCTGCGGGTTTGCAACAAAAAACGTTATCACACTGTACTTGTTTGGTGACAATAAAGGCATCTATCCATCTGGTAGAGTCCACACTCCACATGGACTTGTGTGAGCAAGTGTGTTAAGTTGCCAGATCTAAAAAGCCTCAAACATGGCCTCTAAAAATGCATGCTATGTTCTCAGGAATTTGAAACATGGTACATGTTCTTGGCTTGGTCTGATCACATTTGCTGGTGGAAGTCCTGGAGAGTCTTTTTGGCACAGCTGGCTTGCTAAATTGGGGGCCACTATATGCTACAGATGCTACCGACATCTGCTGTTACCCCTAAACTGCTTTCCTTTGAAGAACTGGAACTCTTTGACCAACAAACATAATGAAAAAGGAGCTATATGTAAACTTTATTGAAATATGTCCATTTAATGAGATTTTATTTTGGATTATATTCAAATTCTTTCCATTTATTTATTTAGTTTGGGCAGTGGTGGCATAGCGGTTAAGGAAGTGGCCCCATAATCTGAAGGTTGCCAGTTCAAATCCGCCAAAGTGCCACTGAGGTGACACTGAGCAAAGCACAGTCCCCACACACTGCTCCCCGGGTGCCTGTCATGGCTGCCCACTGCTCACCAAGGGTAATGGTAAAAGCAGAAGACACATTTCGTTGTGTGCACTGTGTGCTGTGCTGCAGTGCTTCACAATGACAATCACTTCACTTTCAAATGAGGTCATATATTTCTGTGATTTAAGTTCTACCAAGTAGGACAACTCAATTTTACAGTACAGTAGAAACACTAGCATAATCCATGTTTTATGGTACACCAGATGTAACAGGCTGCAGTGCACAAAAAGCTGGAATGATGAGACCAACAGGGCATTAAGAGGATAAAATGGCACCTTAAGCTGATTTTGAAGCTACCTGAATTGAGCATTACTTTTTTCACTAAGGTTTTGTTGTGCAAATCTTGTGTCCCAGAAAATTCTAATGAATCTCATTGAACTTAAGGTCAGGAACTCTGTGGTGTCTAATCGATATGTGAAAATGGTGTATAATTCTCCCTGAACTACTCTGAACTTCACAATTAGAGCCCAATGAATCCTGGCACTGTCATCTTGAAATATGCCCGTGCCATCAGGATAGAAAAAAAAAATCAATTGATGGATGTGCATGCTCCTATATATGCATACTCAATATATTCAGGTCAGCTGACCTATTTTTTCTGCCACATAATGTTGCTAAACCCAGACCTAACCAACTAAACAAACCACAGATCACAGCACAGGACAGCAGGAATTATGGATGATGGGTGAGTACAACTGTTGATTTTCCTGTGAGATGAGTTCATCATCATGTCTGATAATGCTCATTCAATCACTTTTTTTTTCATTGATTGTTCTCCACAAATAAGGAGCACATAAAACACTCATGTGTACCTTCACCTGGGGACAAAAACAGCACATGGACAGAGTCAGAAGTGGCATGAGGGCATGAGTGTCAGTCCAACTGCTAGACCCATGACATCAACAGCCTGTTGATGGATATCCACTATAATTTTGAGTAGATATTGCTGAAAGAAGATTTCTGCACAGGATTTGTTGATTGACGCTACATGAATGGCTGAGGAGCCCAGACTTCCAGGAGAGCCTTGAAGAAGAGACTCTGTTCCATTTCAAGACAGGCCAACTGAGATGGTTTGTGGATTATTAAGGACGCCCATCACAAATGTTCCAGACACATCATACGGTGACCCAAGTGTCATGTCAGAGATTTTTAACACATTTTAAACACAAATACAGATATAACTCTGTCATTTTTATCAATAAATAGATGCCCATGTAAAATGTATTTATTCTCTCTTTTTTGTTTTCTGTGGAAAATAAAGTTAAACATATCAAACATGTATGTGGTTGTGATGTTTTATTGAGCAATGTTGTATGAGATTAGCACCTGTCTGTTCAACACACTAGTTTTGCAAGTGCATTGTGCTCCTTAAAAAAACATTCATAGTCCATGTAAACTTTGTCATATTGGTTAAAAGTACAAGGCGTGGCTCAAATGTAGGAGACCTACCAGACATGACCAGTTGTTATTCTTTATATCTTGGTGTTTCGCTCTGGAAAGATTTTTGAGTTTGCCGGTTGCAAATGGCAGATCTGATTTAAGCTTCATCAAACATGCACTATTGATACTATACGGCATGGAGACATTTCATTTCTCATCAGACTAAAATCACATTTAATCTGTGGTGCCCATGAATGTAAGGATGTTGTTGGTGTTCTAAAAATCCTCTGGGTTTCTATAAATGTCATTATTTAGCTGAATTCATTGTCCCCTTCATTGCAGACTCGAGCTGACAGAAACACACACACACACATGCACACAAATGCAAACTGTTGTACAGTTTAGACCCTTTTTCATGGCTCATTTTCCACGTTCCGGATATTCCAGGTCAGCAGGATGGCCATGTTGTCTGTGCCTGTGATATCGGCGGCGAGTGTGATGCATGTGAGTGTTCCATCACCGGTGTAGGCCTCGCCCTCCCACACGCGGCTCTTGTTCTGTTTCATCTCTGTGTGTTTCTCACCAATAACACACACCCTCTTTGCCCCGGGCACTTTCACGCGAAATGAGGCCTGCTGCCCAGAACGCAGCACTCCACCGCGTGGCTCCAGCAATACACAGCCCCGTCCCCATGCTAAGTACACAGATGGGAAAGGGTCACCCGCCTCCTGGCACACACACCTCAGAATGAAGTCGCACAGCGAGGTGTACTCCTGCTGTTCAGGCGCACGTCCATAGAGCGCTAAGCGATACACGCCCGGCTGTGGGACACACACACTCACCGTCACTTTGTTTTCCATTTGTGTGAGGAAGACGTAGCGTGACAGTGGGAAGGCCTTCCCATGCAGCTCTGAGCTGGGGCTCTGCCCGGCGGCGGCAGTGGGCTCCTCGCGCTGCTCTGTGCTCAGGCTGGCGTGCACCTGCAGGTCAGGAGAATCCTTATGGAAGCTGATGTTGCAGCGGCCCTGAGGTGCGCTCACTACTGCCCCTGTGTGGCTGAAATGAGCCAGGCCAGCCCGCTGTGTCTTAATACCTGGACCGCACCACGGACTGAGGTTGGAGGGGAAGAGACTACCCAGTCCAGCAGCTTTTTTTCGACGGTACAGTAAAAAGTTTCCTGCATTCTGGAACGCCTCCTCCCCATTGTCATAGTCCCTCACAAACACAGACAGGCGGTAGAAACCCTGGAAAGGGCAATGCACATGGCACAGCAGTTGGTCCATTTTGATTTGAGTTGCCAGACAATGCTTGGCCAGGGCGGGGTCGAGTGAGGAGTGTGCGAGCTCACACACCATCATTAGTGGCCGTGAGGTGCCAATGGTGAGCACACATTCCCCATTCTCATCCGTCTCGGCCACGTCGCTGCCGAAGCTGCAGTGCTCCACACCGAGCTCAGGTGCATAAACACACATACCCCAGCTCAAGTAAGGGTTGGATGGCACATCCTCCCTCTCCCGCACCGAGGGGCACAGCACCTCCAGAGAACACACCCAGCGGTGGCTTGCCTGGGTGTCGGACAGAGGCCGGGCGTATAGACGCAGGTTGTAGGATCCCGGCTCTGGAGGGGCCAGTCGAAGGCTCATGCCAGTGGAAGTGAGGCTTAAGTGGCCGGGGGAGCAGCCTGAGTCACCCTGCTCTGGAGCCTCTTCAAGGAGATATGTATCATTGTTTGCTGTTGTGTTCCATGACTCCGTGTGCCTGGGACGTGGGCTGAGGTCATAAGTCGCACTCATAGGTCGAGTGAAAGCCAGGTACACGATGGCCTCACCATCATCTGGGGAGAAAAAAAAACATGGCAGCTATTATAGTAGCCTAGTGGGTAACACACTCGCCTATGAACCAGAAGACCCAGGTTCAAGTCCCACTTAGTACCATTGTGTCCCTGAGCAAGACACTTAACCCTGAGTTGCTATAGGGGGGGACTGTCCCTGTAACTACTGATTGTAAGTCGCTCTGGATGAGGGTGTCTGATAAATGCTGTAAATGTACATTTTAAACATGCACGGGCTGTCCAAGGTCTGGGAATTCATCTACTTTTTTAAGTTTCTTTTCATACATGTAAAGATGAAATAAACAAGGAATCAAACAGCTCACCTATAGGGTCATAACTCAGGGGTGTTTTATATTGTTGGGTAAATATGATTGTTGTTCTTTTAGGATTTTTACAGAATCATTATGGTTAAAACATTGCTGTATGAGGATAAGCACCGTGTATAAAATGCAAATAGCGTAGGTCATTATTGCCGAGGTGTTAATTTCGTTCATTTACCAGAAACGAAAAACAGCAACAAAAGTCTCTAGAAGTCGGCAGAGTTCAGAGTTCACAAAAAAAAAAACCTGGTTAGCAGTAGGGTTGCACACACAAAACACCTCAAGTGGATCATGGTAGAAGGCCAACGAGAGACAATTAACAACAGGACTACTCCACCTAGGAAGTGCTTAAATTCTCCTGTGTGGGAATTTTTTGGGGTGCCCAAAAGATGCTAAAGGAGAAATCCATTTGAGGAGCTTGAAGGAGCCAGAAAAAAATGGGGGTATAGATTCTGCAGGGAGGGAGTTTGCCATTTAAGAGGCACGTTTAAAGTCATTTAGCCGTTTAGCGTTGTAGGCTACTGATTGAAGATTGCAGTTCGCAAGCATTTATGTTTTCTTCTCTGGCAGTCTCATAAAAAGGAATTTCTAAACGTTGTCTGTTTAGATAGGTCCTAAAACAGTAACTCCCATGAAGCGGGGAGTTTGTCGATCAGGATCATTTTATTTAGTAGGGTGACCAGACATGTGCACAAGTGGAATTTTGTGGTAGCCTCAAAAAAGTGGATTGGCAACCTTCTGATTATGAGTTAGTTTCCTTACCCGCTAGGCCAACACTGCCCCAGTTAAAGTTCAGTTAAATCAGTTCATAATTGGATTATGTAATTTTTTTTTCAGAAAATCTACTGAGTGTGCACTTATTCGCTTCTTATGTAGGAATATGTGGCATTTCTGCACAAGCCCTGCCTACCTCAGCTATTCAGTGTGTTAATGGAGTGTATGTGGTTTGTATTTGTGGTCTGCCATACTGAGGGCTAGCTTGTTGACTTCTTGGATACTCACTGTGTGACAGTTAGGGGTAACACGCTCACCCTTTGAACCAGACGACCACAAAGTCACAGGTTCGAAACCCCACCTAGCAGCATTGTGTCCCTGAGCAAGACTCTTAACCCTGTCCCTGTAACTACTGATCGTAAGTCACTCTGGAGAAGGGCGTCTGCTAAATGCTGTAAATGCGGTTAGTGGACTGAACTGGCCCCTGTTTTTGCAGCGGTGCTTTCAACTCTGTACCGGCTCTGCACTTCATTTACTCCGTCACTTTAATCTTTTCAGTGAGTCACCAAACAGGAAAACAGAGTCAGATTGTCTGCGGCGGTAATCTGGCTCATTTTGTGTCAGTATGTGTGTGTGTGTGTGTATATTGTGCCTGTTCCTTTACTGAAAACCCCCTGTCACTAAAGTAAGAGTGTGTAATAAAGGCTGTTTCCAGAGATTCTGAGATCACAGTGTATAACGTAGGCACCCTTCTAAATGCTGAACATCAGCACTGTGTGCATGCACAGAACACACACATACACACACACACAGGCTCACACACAAACATACACACCATTCTTCAGAGTTATTTTAGGAAGTGCTGATACCATGTCCCCAAAGCCCTGAACCTCAAAGTGTGTGTTTATACGTGACCGTTTGCATGTAAGTCAAATTCAGTCAGTCAACATGCCTAACACAACACCAGGCTGAAGAATATAAGTGTGTTTAAATAAGTTACTTGTCTGAACGCCTGTATGCATGCGGTGTATTCACACAGGCTAGAGGTTAAACTGCATGTGTATGTGTTACCTGTGGTAACCCTGTGGTGTTGCTTCAGGCTTAAGCCCATCTTATAGAAAGCTGAGGATGTCATTGCTCTTTGATCAAACTCCTCCCAGCTGAGGGGTGTGTCGAGAAGCTGCCATTCTGATTGGTCAGGAAAGTGTGTGTCGATGAATTCGCTGGGCTCCGTGAGAAAGTAAAAATCGTCAAAGCTAAGGGACAAGACAATGGAAACAGCAGATGATTTTAGTGATTAGAACTGTCCGCAACATTTGTGTAAAGTGTAACTCATTGTGCATGTTGTCATAAAAGTCTTATTTAGAGCTTGCACACATGCATTGTGTATTGTTAATAATATGTAACTCTGTTTAGAAAAACTAAATTATAGATGAAATTTTGGTTGACAGAAATAACTACATGCAATGGTAGCTTATCTCCTTCAAGATACAAATGAACTGAAAATGGTTCTTTCTTTTTCTTTTCACCTATTTATTTATTTATGTAACTCTTATATTAGTTAACAAGCTCCCTTCTTCGTGCAGATAGTCCACTATCTGAATTTGCCGTAATGGTGCAGG